>NC_083655.1:1877181-2177181 GCF_963576545.1 Limanda limanda
ATCATTTAAATTTTTAACTATAGTCTGTGCTGACAGAATCATTTCAAATTATATTTGTACTCTTTGGTACAAATGATTTAATAATAACCTTTTCCTTCCTAGGGTTTAATCTACAAATTAAGAATGAATGTTTCACTTGTTCTCATTTCTCGTTCTGTATTTCGAACAGCTGTGTGATAAATTCTGGAGGTCGGACAGAGTGACTCTGTTGACTTCATTTTGTGACATTGTTTGGGTTCAGTTTGTTGCGAATGTTTACACAGTCAGGTTTGTTTTGATAAAGCTGAAACATAATATTCTTTGCTTCGCTGGACAACAGCTTTGGCCCATCATGGCATCTGCTGAGTCAAGGCCTTTAATTAGATTAGATTAGATTAGATTTCTTTATTTATCCACACAACGGGGAAATTCACTTGTTACTGCAAAATAAGAGAAAAACAGAATTTAAATAACAGTGCCGAAGCAACAATAAAAAAGATCACAATATGTACACTACTAAAAACTACACACAATGAGAGGACAGAAACAAAAACAAAAACAACCTGCAAAACAGACACTGTGCAAAAGCAGGTACTGGGGAGAAAGTGGAGTGATGTAATAAAAAACAAAAATATTATAAGTAATATTGCAACAGTAGTGACCATGATACAGAAAATAATTAAAAAGTAAGTGACCATAATATAAATACTACTACAAGATAGCATAATGGAAATATAAATATTGCAATGTAACCATTATAAGTGACCATGATATAAATATAGATGTAAAGTGTTGAATATTATTGTGCATAGTAGTGAGTAAAAAATGATGAAATAAATAAATGATGAAATAATGAAGTAAACAGGTTGCCGAACAACTACAGTTGAGTGTCTCCCTGTTCTACTTCCGTATTCCAAAAGCCAGGAGGATGGATTACGCCTGCGTGCTTCCGAGGAGGAGGAACGAAGATCTACTGTTAAAATGGACAGACGCCGGATGTTCGTGGCGCTCTGATACAACTAGTGTACCGGAAGCTCATTGCTTTGCTGTGACCTGTTCATTGTTTCTAAATAAATACTTTGATTAACCAAACTGAGTTCGGCTCATCTTCTCTTAAAGGATAAACAAACACACTTTAACACTCAGATGCTGTATTTATGCACTTGTACAATACTTGACTCTTTTCTTACGATGCCTCCATTTTATATATAAACATATTTATCTAGTTTCAAGTGGGCGGATTTTTCATGAAAAGATAAACACCTCAGAAATAATGATTTCCTCAACGTTGGTAAGAATTTGACTCGGAGACGAACTGATTAGAGATCCAAAGGTCAAAGGTCACAGCTGCACCGGTTCGTGTTCAGACTGAAATCTATATTTATCTGTGTGTGTGTGTGTGTGTGTGTGTGTGTCTGTGAAGATGACAATGAAACTCAACTTTAAACAAATGCAGTATGTTAGTGTCCATTGCTTTGATGTAACTTTTCATCAGTGGTGTATAAAGTACTTGAAAGCCATACTTGAGTAAAAGTACAGATATCTTACCTGAAAGTGACTTTGGTAAAAGTAGAAAAAGTCACCCGTCAGAAAATTACTTGAGTAAAAGTCTTAAAGTAGCTCATATTAAAAGTACTCAAGTATCAAAAGTATCTAGTGTTGAAATGTACTTAAGTATCAAAAGTAAAAGTACAAGTTCCAAAATTAAAAATGCAAAGTGCTTTTTATAGTAGGCCTATACAGACACAAAACAACCCAAAATGTTTCTCCTCCAGATTTATCTCAACTGACTGAAAAATTATAACAACAATATGAATATAATGTATATAATGTATAATTTTACAAATTTTGAACCCTAGATGAGAGAGAGAGAGAGAGAGAGAGAGAGAGAGAGAGAGAGAGCGAGAGAGAAAGAGGGAGGTGCGCCAACCTCCGCTGCTCAAGTAACGAGCCAGTTTGAGAATGTAAGAAGTACAAAGTACACATATTTTTGTTCAAATGTAACAAGTAAAAGTAAAAAGTCGTCAGGAAAAGAAATACTCAAGTAAAGTACAGATATGTGAAAAATCTACTTGAGTACAGAAACAAAGTATTTCTACTTCGTTACTCCCCACCACTGCTTTTCATACCTTTTCAATGCTTCTTAATAAATACTCGATTGAACCAAACCGAGACGGCTCTTCTCATATTTGGGATAAAAGAACACGAGGCGAACGAGCCCAGTTCTCCGGTTCGGTTCTGTTCCCTGGTTCTGAAGAACCTTCCTCCAGCTGCTTCCACATCACGCACGGTAGCTTTTCATATCGTCCGTGCACATGTAGACTTGGATGTAATGGCTGAGGTCAGCGATTCTCCCGCTTTGCTTCGTGGCGATCTCGTCTGTGTCGTAGATGAGCAGCAGCGCCTCCTCCAGGTCGGACCGGAGCTCCTCCATCGACGCCTTCAGCTCCTCCTTCTCTTTGGCGTGGATCTCTCTCAGAGACTCCAGTTGGGTCAGACAGTCCGTGACCAGCTGGTCATGCTGCTGACGACCACGCAGAGCTTCCATCACCTGCTGCTCTTCCTCCTCCTCTTCGTCCTTCAGAGATCTCACATGGTCCCAGGTGTTCTCACCTCTGTCCCGGAGGAGGTCCTGAGGGGAATCATCTAACCGGCTCTGAAGAGCACTCACCTCTCCTCTCAGTCGCTGGAGCTCACCTTCGTTCTTCTCCCTCAGTCTTTCGAGCTGTCCCATCTCCTTGGTGAGGGACTTGTTTGCCTTGTACAGAGTTCTCTCGTTCACTCTCAGAGTATGAAGGTCTTCTGACAGACGTTCATTCTCTGTCTGAGATGTACGCAGCAGCAGTTTGTAGTTTTCATTCTCAGATCTCAGGGATTTCTCCCTCTCCTGCAGATCCTGAACTGTTGCCAACAGTTCTTCATCCTCATCCTCTGAGAGAACGTTCACGTCCATGGTTTGGAGACAGTGATGGATTCCCTTGGTTATGAGCTCATCTTTATTCATGAGGAGAAACTGAGACTGAGTTGATCCTCAGCTGTAGAGCATCTTCTTCTGTCCGGTGTCAAGGTGCATCAGTGTCATCTTCTTGATCTCCTCTTCTTCTTCTTCTCCCACTCCCCTCCTATGATCATCGGGATCCAAGGAGAGGGGAGGGGCCTCATAATCAATCAAAGAAGAGGGGAGGGTCCTCAAGCTCAATCAAAGACAGGGGGGAGGGGCCTCAAGCTCAATCAAAGAAGAGGGGAGGGGCCTCAATCAAAGGAGAAAAGCTCCGTGTGACCCAATGACGTCATACGAAGCTCGTGCCCGTGCATGATGCATGCGCGTGACCCGGTGAGCGGCTGCGGGAGCGCGCACCTGCAGCAATTCAATTGTGGAGGTTTTATAAAACAACGATGGCTCTTTCAAAATAAAAGACTGCTCAGAAACTGGAGGTGTGAGCTGTATGAGCTGCTCCCCCTCCCCATCTGTCTCTCCTCCTCCCTCCCTCCATCTGTCTGTCTCCCATCCTCCGTCTGTCTCTCCTCCCTCCTCCGTCACTGCCCCCCCCCCCCCCCTCTCCTCCGGCTCCTCCCTCCTCCTCCTGCCCGAGCAGCAGCTCTCCTCTGCGGCTTCACAGGCTCCTTGCTCCGGTTCCTGCTCCGGTTGGTGGAACCGACGTCGACCGTGAAGATGACCCGAGTGTCTCCGAGCTGCGCGGACATGACAGGTGAGGACAGCGTGTGACCTCCTGCAGGTGTGATTGATTGACGTACAGAAGGTAACACCTCACTCTTGACATGTTAAATATAATCTGCAGAAATATTCAAGGTGTTTATTCCGTTTGTTCAGATGACGTCTGACTGCATGAGGCCGGAAGCTGATGAGCTCATCCTCTCCTGAAATCCTGTTAGAAGCTGCACAGGTTGTGACACAGGAATTCAGTGACGTCATCTATAGGACACAGCTGTAGAACAGTTCTTATTGACATTTAAACGTCTTTTTGATGATATGATCCCCCGACCCACTGCCTCCCTGTGCACTGACTGACAGGCTGAGGTTGTTTCCTCATGACTTCATCAGCTTCCATCCTCCATCATCCTCCTGGGTCTCATCCCTCCACTGCATCGGGGAGGAACAGGCTCTGAACCTGTGATTCAGCTGATTCCTTTAGGTCTGTGATGTAATTCTGAGTGAAGACGAAGCCAAGCTGGACCCTGGAGACTCATCTGGGTTTTGCATGTATTTGCATAATGGCTGCATGTGTGTGAGTGGGTTTGTGGGCAGGATGCAGGCGAGTCGATGGATTGTTCTCAGGCTGCTTTCAAGTCGTCTCGATAGATACACGAATAAAACAAATCAGAAATTGGCTGCGGGTTACGCTGGGTTGTCCCACAGCGACACCTGACCCTGAAGGCCTCACGTTGACCAGCAGATTGAGTCGTGCACAGACAGAAGCACGACTCACGTTTCATCTGTTGTTGCGTGTCTGCCAGTGTTGCATGAATCATGTGTGACTCCTCTCTCCATCAACACAGCGCTGGCCCCTCCTCCCACGCTGCAGCTCACCAATCGGCCTGTTTCACCTTCCCGATCGCCGTCCAATCACAGCAGCCCCCCAGGTAAACTTCTAATCATCACTTGATGCACTGTCATTGTCGTCATAATCCAGAATATAAAGCAGGATGTGAAGTCAGCTCCCAGGTCCTGATGCTTTAATGCTTCACATAAAAAGGTATTTCATTTAACAGCATCTGTTTGGGTTGGCGTCTGCTGCGGAGATTATTATTACACCTTAACACACAAAACACACAAACCACACAATCCACACAAACAACCCTGAGTAAGAAACATGTTCAATGTGACAAACGTCAAGAAGCTCAAATCATTTCTACATTTTTCTTTTCATGCTTGAAGACGCCCGGCCGCCGTTAAACAAAGAGCGACGGGAAGAGAGAGAGAAGACACAAGGTGAGTCACTCTGTCCTGTTCATCTGCCTCACACACACACACACACACACACACTGTTAAAGCGTGTTCGTTTATCCTTTAAGAGAAGATGAGCCGAATTCGGTTTGCTCAAATCAAGTATTTATTTAGAAAGCAATGAACAGGTTACGGCAAAGACAATGGGCTTCCAGTACACTAGCTGTATCAGAGCGCCCTGCACATCCGGCATCTGTCTATTTTATAGCAGCAGGTCTTCGTTCCTCCTCCTCGGAAGTGCGCAGGCGTAATCCGTCCTCCTGGCTTTTGGAATACGGAAGTGAAAAGGAAGCCACTCCCAATGACGCTATAGTTGCTAGGCAACCTGTTTACTTCAAGAAAATCCTTGAACCTGGAGATGCAATGTGGGGCAAAACTGTTGTCCAGCGAAGCAAAGAATATTATGTTTCAGCTTTATCAAAACAAACCTGACTGTGTAAACATTCGGATCCTCGAACCCAAAGCAACATACAGAATTAAGTCAACAACGTCACTCTGTCTGACCTCCTATCAAGACAGCTGTGAGACTGACCATCAATATGACGCACACACAATTCCAACTTACAAGATTGAACATTCTGAGAATCAAAAGGTTATTGCTAATATTCTGTATGAAGGCCTAATATCTAACTAAAAATACTTCTATCTTTATTTGGTAAGAGTACAAATATAATTTGAAATGCTTCTATCTTTATTTGGTTGGAGTTCAATCAGACACAACCTATAGTTAAAAGTTTGAAATTCCAACAACACACACACACACACACACACACACACACAAACACACACACTTCCTGTTTACCACTGTGGAAAAAGTAATATTAACATAAATAAGGTGTAGAGGAAGTTGTTTAATCTACTGATTGTGGCAGTTTATATAAATCAATAAACTTGACTTTAACTGAGTTTAACATGTACAAGCAATGAATGTAATCTATTACCCGAGGTAAAAATACACATTATGAAGAGGACTAGCTGGAAAATGGACACTTAAGTCCTGAATATTTTCATTATCGACTGATCTGTTGTGTTACTAGTATTTTAAATTATTTCATTTCTTAAATCCTCCGTCTTCCAATGTTGAGTCTGATCATCCGTCAAAATATTCAAATCTTAGAAATGGAAACCCGTTAATTACAGATTTCTTTCTGAGTTGATTCTCAAAACAGCTCCAGATGAGTTCTCTTTCATTTGATTCTTCAATTTATTTCCTAATAATTGCAGCTCTGAGCAGAATTAAATCAAAAGGAAACAAAAGACAGAAGAAGGTGATTCAAGGAGGAAAAGACGGAAAGAAAAAATAAAGAAACAAGCAAATTACAAGAGAGAAGTAAAAAGAGAAATATCTTTACATGTCTCTTTGCCACTGGAGCTTGAGAGGAAGTCAGGGGAAGTTCACAGTTTTTAAAGTCTGTGTTAAAACATGAACTCAGATTCATTCTGGTCTTTTCCTGCTGGAATAATCTGCTCGGCTCGAAATGACCTCGAGAAGAATCAAAGAACTATTTATCTGAAGCTTCAAGTAAAAACCTTTCAAAGTTACAACCTTAATACTGTAAACTCGTGTGTGTGTGTGTATGTGTGTCTGTGTGTGTGTGTGTGTGTGTGTGTGCGTGCGCAGAGCTGACGGAGGTGCTGCGTGATAAGGAGCGCCGGGTGCAGCAGCAGCTGGATCGCAGCGCCGGCGAGCGAGGGAGGAAGATGGAGGTGCAGAGGAGGAAGGAGCAGCAGCGCAGGGCAGCAGCCGAGGGGAAGAGACGGCAGAAGCAAGAGGCAGAAAAGGTCAGAGGTCACGCTGATGATGCGTTCACTTGTCATTAGAGGAGGTGGGAGAACAGCATGACGCCTCGTTAGTGAGGCTGAACCACAGGCTCCATGAAATGATCTGAAATGAACTAATGTTTCATATCAACACCTTTATGCAGCGGTGGATTCAGAAATGGGCAAAATGAAGCTGTCACCACTGTCCCATATAAACAAGCTACACAGTTCTAAATATTTAAATACTGTAAAATACTTTGCTCCATAATTTCTGATGAGGAATGATTTGAGTTCAGGACCATTATGGCTATTTAATGGTCTTATTCAGGAAATAAATAAAGACCATTATGATTATTTCTCTAATCTTGAGCATTTTTACGTTCCTGAAAGTCTCCTGCTGCGTTCTTCATATGAGAAACATTTAAACGCCTTTTTTAACGTTGTTATGGGACAAAAAGAAGCTGAAGACTCTTTTGCTGCTGGATCTGCTTTATGATTTAAATCAGGACGATTCTGAACAAGTTTTCAGTGTCAAATATCGTTAGAGACAAGTTCTGACGATTTAAAACGAAACTCATCAAATCATGAACATGTTTACTAGTTCACATGTTTCCTGTTAATTCAGTAAATATAATGAGTTGTATCAGAGTGAACACAACCAAGTGTGTGTGTTAGTAGAGGCCTGGTTTGTTGACAATGTGATTTTAAAACAACATGAAAATAGAACAACGACTCACAATAATAAGAATGTTTCTATCAGTTATTTTTAGCCATGATTCAAACGTGTGATGTTCAGATGTGCAGCTCAGTGAACTGTGAAAAAACATCATCTACTTGTTCTGTGAATTTCTATGATAGAACTTATTTATACGACATCATTGAGACGATCATAACTTTAGGAACCAGTTGAGCCGAAGGTCGATATGACAACACTTTGCCCTCTTCACCTTCATCTGACCTTCATCACTCTGTAGTTGTTGTTTGTTGTTGTTGACGTTCAACGATCTCAGGGAAACTCTGAACAGATGAAAATCAGAATCATGATTCCTCTCTCCTCTTCACTCGATGACTTCCTGTCACCGACCAGCTGAGACAGGAAGGGTCTGGTTTGTTTACAGACTTTAAGCAGAAGAGACTAAATGACCTTAACATCCAACTTCTCTTACTTTGAGCTTCACATTAGAGGAGAACAGATATTGTGGCGGTGGACAGAAACCAATCAAGGTGTGGCCCCTGAGAGGCGTGAACATCAGCCTACGTTTGACTCAGAGGTCAGAGGTCCCTCACATGGGGCCCAGGACCAAAAGAGAGAGGTCCCATGCTCCGCCTCCCAGTGGGAGTGGTCTCAGACGCACTGGGGGTGTTGGGACCTGAACTCAGCGATATCTCGGCTTCAGTTCTGGACGGTGGGAGGAAGTGAAGATGCATCGAGCCTCTGTGTTTACGAGTGTGAGGATAGAAGCTGCAGAAGCTCATCGAAGGTTTGAGTTATCAAAACGAACGAGATCCAGAGAAACGTGCCGTTTATTTAAAACACAAACTTCATTCATCGCTCTGCTGAGTCATGACTCGGCTTCAGCTGGTCCAGAAGCATTGACTCAGGTTATTATTAATATTATTATTATTTCCATCGTGAACGATCTGCTGAGTTTGAGCAGGAGCTCTGTCAGTTTGACATCGAGCATAAATTACTAGCTCCTGTGGAAATTAACCAGTCCAGAGTCCTCGGGGGGGGGGGGTTGTCACTGGGTCTATTGATTTGCATGCTAACACCCCCCCCCCCACACACACACTCATATGCATAACTTAATGATTGGTAAGTCTCGTGGGAGATGACATCACTGCTGTTTCCTGGAACAGACGGAGGAAACAACAGAATCGATGTGATCCAGGTTTTATAGAGAAAACACACGAGGTTTCATTTATCATTAAAACAGAATTTAAATCATGTTCTATTAGTCTTTTAATGTCAATTCATTCTGTCGAAGGTTAATGCTCATAAAACCACTGCAGCTACTTGAACACTTAATTTTACGATATTTTTATTCATCTCAATCAGTTTGAAAAGTCATTATTTTCTGCAGCTCTGTTTCATCTCGGCACATTTTCAGTTATATTTATTTCTTGCCCATTTGTGTCTGAATCTGAAAAATATTCATCAAAAAGATTATTCTTTACATCTTTGATATTTCTCAGTATTACTGCCGTGTTTTACAGATTAATATGTAATCAAATTAGAAAACAGAACAACACCTGGAAACGAGGACAAATAAGTTGAATGGAAAAATGGAAAAATAGATAAATAACATTGAAGTTAGGAAACCTGTGTAGTTTGAAGATGGAACAACAATTCAGTTTAGTTTGACATTTGGTTTGATAAATGATTCAAACTGTGAATTCAATATAATAATATAATAGTTATTAGATATTAATATTCTGTTGAATATGTTGCATATAGAACGCTACCAGGCTATTCCCTCGACTGTTCATCGTTTGTCAGCAAGATTTCACAAAAACAAATGAATGAATGTGGAACTTTGTGGAGAATAATTCACAGATCTTGATGAAAACAATATTCACACACAGATATATTTAGAGGACTCATTTCTATGAGTTTCATTTGGTGCAGTTTTGACAGAAATTAGCTCTATGGAAGGTTTTCATTATTAATGATTGGAGTTAATCTTGAAATGTATTAATTTGTACCTTTTATCACCATGACAAACACTTTAACATTTCCTCTGTCATTCAAAATTGATTCATGATAAATAAAACAAATTCATATCTCTATGCAGGAACTGTGTAATGTTGCATCAACTTAATATTTAATATACACACTGCACTGGAATGTGATTCTCCTTCAGTCCTGAGTCCGCTCCGGTCTCTTCTTCCATCCTGCTTTTCTCTCTGTCTTTGCTCTTATTTGATCTGTTCTATTTCTCCTTCCCCATCTACCGCTCCATCCCTCCCTCCCTCCATCCCTCCCTCCCTCCCTCCCCACCTCCATTTACATTTCTGCCTCCTCCCTTTCTCCCTTTGAATCCGTCCTCTCTCCTCCCTCCTGCAGTCGGTGCGTGACTCTGCATGCACTTTCAGCAACACCCCCCTCAACAATGCTGAGATGGGCCTTTCCATCCTTTATATACAGACAACACTCTGGAGCAATGTATACGCCTCATATTGTACCATTACACACACAAACACACACACACACACACACACACACACACACACACACACACACACACACACACACACACACACACACACACACACACACACACACAGTGCAAATATCAGTTCCTTAATTGTGCCTCATTGTTTAAATCAAGATCTGTGAATTCTTCCCTGGGAAAACAGTGAAAGGGCTGAATCTCACATTTATCACAAAAAAGATAAATCATCGTCCAGATCCACAGCAAAATAGAATGTGTTCTTCCCTCACCCACACTGCTTCCTCCGCACCGGGGGGGAAACACAACCTTCTTGGTTGAGGTAATAAACAAAATAAATATTAAAAAGGCCAAGGCATCAATTAACGCAAAAGAATTATAAACAAATCAGACGGAGGAAGGCAACTATAGCTATACGTCTATATTTATTTAATTTAAGTGGGTCGATATCGAGATGTTACTTTATTACAAAGCTTTTATTAAAACCACAACAGCCACAAGGGATTCTCTTTAAGGTAACTGGGTGACCAGAGATATTTACAACAAGGTAGACATTGAATAATGAAATAGAAAGAGAGAGAGAGAGAAAGAAAGAAAAAAAAAGAGAGAGAGAGAGAATGAATCAGTGCTACCTAGAGGGAGCGGCAGATGGAGAGAGAGAGAGAGATGGAGAGAGAGATAGATAGATAGAGAGAGAGAGAGAGAGAGAGAGAGAGACTGTAGATAAAACAAACGCAACCAGTATCAATATCCAATCCACCCAGTGTGTGTGTGTGTGTTCTGTGAAATAGACTCAGTCATTAAAGAGAGAGAGAGAGAGAGAGAGAGAGAGAGAGAGAGAGAGAAAGAGGGAGGGAGATCGAGGTAGTTCAGTGTGAAAAAAAAAGAGAGAGAGAGAGGGTGGGGTGAACAATTGTGAGGTAGGAGAGAGAGAGAGAGAGAATGAATCAGTGCTACCTAGAGGGAGCGGCAGATGGAGAGAGAGAAAGAGAGAGAGAGCTGCTGTATTATGTATCACTGAGTGACAGAAGCGGGCGATCGAGCGCCGGTGACCGCCACCAGACGAGTGTGCAGAGCGCGCAGGGCGAGGCTGTTGCCGCGGTAACCATGGCGCAGCCGTCTCCGAGCGCATCGCCTGCCTCCCGTCGCCGTAGCGATGGCTCAGTGAGAGAGTGTCTCTTCTTCCCTGTTTCTGAACGCAACGAGCAGGAGAGGCTGGAGGCCCTGGTCCGCCGGAGAGCTGGGGGGGCCGAGACAAGAGGAGGAGGAGGAGGTGGAGGAGGAGGAGGAGGAGGAGGAGGAGGAGGAGGGGATGCTCAGGACCACCTGGAGAACAGGCCCAAACGCTGGACGTGGGGAGGACCGCCCGATGGAGTAGAGGGTGAGTACGACGGGAGCTGCTTCTACTGACGACATGCTGGAGAGAGAAGGATTGTGATGATGTCAGTGGGGTTGGTTTGATATGTGCATCGGGGCGATCGAGCGGGTGGAGACCGAGGATGATGGTGATGATGGGGGCTGCGAGCGGAGGAGAAGGGAGGAGAGGTGTTTGCTTTCGGGGAGGAGGTCTGGAGGTCAGGGGGAAGAAGAGGAGGAGGAGGAGGGGGATGGGATGAAAGGGTGGAGACGACAAAGCGGAGGAGGACGGCTGTGGAGGAAAAGGAGCAGGTGACATGAGGATAAGGGAGGATGGAGCGAGGGAGCAGGAAAGAGGAGGATGGAAAAGGGAGGGGAGGCTGCAGTGCAGGAGCTGCTCAGCGCTTTGTCTCTGAACCTCCTCAGTGTTTACCTCACTGTGTCGTCGGCTGCTGCTCCTCTTCGGTCCGGTAAATGTGCTACAGGTGTGTGTGTGTGCATGTGTGTGTGAGTGTGTGTGTGTGTGCATGTGTGTGTGTGTGTGTCACAGCTGTGTTGTTTTATTTCCATGATGGGAGACGGGTCTAAATCCCAGAGGAGTTACACATCTAACCTTGACGACAACAAGGCCGTGCAGACCGAGTGCGACATGTTTGCTGCCTCTCTTCTTCTGCTCCTCTTCTCCTGCTCCTCTTCTTCTGCTCCTCTTCTTCTGCTCCTCTTCTTCTGCTCCTCTTCCTCTGCTCCTCTTCCTTCTTCTGTTGTCGTCTTTCCCGACTAATCTCTTTGCCTCTGTCGTGTCGGGCCTCGAGCGCCACCGGCTCCGTTTCCAGATCCTGTGGTGCATTCATAACGCCATCAATTATTCAACCATCAGGCCGCGGCGCCCTGGCACTGACCGGGGGTCCGGGCCCACCCAGCAGCGGGTCTGGCTCCGGCCCCGGCTGACGGGCGGGGGGGCTGCTCTGGGATCTGTTGTGCCCACTGCAGCAGAAACAGCAGCTTCTCATCTTACAGCTCGATGAAAGGACAGAGGCTCAACCAGCTGAAGCTGCGTCTTTTCTCCTTCGCTCGGTCGTCGACTCTGAAACTTGTTCTGTGATATTATCAGATTATTCCGTCGTGGATCAGAAAGCATCACAGGAGCTTCATGAGCAGGACGTGAAACTACCAGAGGATGATGGGATTCTTCTAACCATCAAACGAAGGACCCATAGGTGTCATAGTCATAGTTTGATGTTAGGGCCGGATACAGGGGCGGGAGGGATCTGTGGAAAATATCTAATTTGGTCATTATATTATTTTATATGATATGATATGATATATATGATATGATTAGGGCTGGGCAAGTTAACTCGTTTCAAGTTAACTCAAGTGATGAGTTAACTCGATTAATTATTTTATCTCGCATTCACTCAGGTTTGATTATTTATTGTTTTATTGTGAAAGTCAGGCTTTTATTTTGTGAAAGTCTGTTGCTGACTGCTGCAGAACAGGAAAAAAGAAAATAATTGGCGGATAAACAATCGAGTTAACTCATCACTTGAGTTAACTCGATTAAAACGAGTTAACTTGCCCAGCCCTAATATATATATATATGTCTCATGTTAGAATGTGAATATCAGAAGTTCAGTTCGTCTCATGTGTTTAAATGAGGAATGTGCAGCATCTGGTTAAATTCTACATTAGTTTAAGTTTCATAACTGAATCCTTGATGTTTCCTGTCATCGGCTTCAGGATTAAACAAAGAGAAGAAACTGAGTCTGTTGTGAAGAAAGAGCCAAACACACTGTGGAGGAAACGTTCGGTCGACTTCTGGGTCATAAGAGACTTCAGAGCTTTTCAATTAACAATGAGAAGATTTTATTTCATTGAATTATAACGTCATTCTGGTTTATGCCTCGATTCTGATAGAATTATGAGTCGTGAAGTCCGTGGATATTTTAAAACATCTGTGACATTTACAAGCTGATTGGTCTCCAGCTGTTGGATGGATTTCTGTCAAATGTGTCCATGCATGGTCCCTTCTGGATGAACCCTGCTGACTGGGACATTTGTGTCTCTGCAACTGTTGCACGGACGACAATGGAAGTTTGTGTTGACCCTTGTGTGCTTTGTGAACTTTGGTGATCTCCTGAGCTTCTTCCTCCGCTGCCTTAAGCTCAGAATTGGAGTGGAGCTGGTTCCTGGTCGGGTTTCTCTCGATGGCGTCACGTCAGAATGTTCATCTTGGAGCGTGAGGTTAAAGGTTCGATGCAGAATTGTTTAAAAACTTGGATAATGCTTCACTGAAAGATTCACAGTGAGAATTACCTCAAACATTGAGATTCAAACTTTGGTTTTGTTCTCACAGCTGATGTGAATTTCACTGTATGAAGTCGCAGAGATTAAAAACTGGACCAGGAATCTAACGACCTAAATGAAGAGCTTACTAGACTTGAGAAAATCCTTTATTAGTCGCACAACGAGTGAGTGTTAACCGTGGAGTTTGACCTTTGGAGGAATCCTTTATATTTTTGAGCGGATCCACGTTAATGGATCAACATGAGAATTTGTTTTCACCTGTTTTCCTAACTTGGCCAGGTGATATATGGTGATATTCTTGGTGAAGCTGTGAACTTCCACAGTTCTTCCTTCTTCTCGTTGCCTGATGGGTTTGTTGAGCTGTGTCAGGTTGATCTACTTTTGTCCGACTTGATGATAATATAATAACATTAATAATAATAATAATTCCTCATGGTGTGAATGTGGCGTTGAGTGAGGTTCATCCCACGGTTCTCCTCCTTGTTTGTACGTGTGTGTGTGTGTGTGATGCAGGAGTGTGTGTGTGTGTGTTGTGTGCGTGTGATGCAGGTGCATTTGGAGTGTTGTGTGTCGGAGTGTGTGTGTGTGTAACGCTTTGCTTTCTCCGCTGTGCTTCGCCTGCTGCCCAGGTAACCCTAAGACCCCGCCCTGCCCTGCCATTGGCTCTGCTCAGCCCAATGAGCTCCCTGCCGCTGCCAGTGCCAGCCAATCCCGTAACGGTACAGACCACATGTCTCTCTGTGTGCCACGCCCACCCCCCCCCCCCCCACCTGCAGCTGGTCCTGTGTCTGCATGTCGTGTGTGTGTGTTCAGTGAAGTGTGTCTGTGGGTCAGTGTCTTTACAGGGATCTCATGAAGTCTCTAAGAGTTCACATCTCCACTCATCGTCTCCATTGTGGCTAATGAGTGTTTGGTTTGGAGCCGCCACCACACACACATACACACACACACACACACACACACACACACACACACACACACACACACACACACACACACACATTACCCCACCCCCATCCTTATATTACAAAGGGCTGTTCCACTTCCTGTGTACCCGGCCCAGAGCTGTGTTTAGTGATGCACACATAATATTCTCAACGGGGAACACACAGACACACACACATGCACACACACACTCATGCACACACACACCATACATCATACCAGACGCACACCCTGTCGCTATCTGTGAAATCCATCAGAGCCAACCGACACACACCAGACATTTTGTCCCGATGCTTTTATCTAACAGATGCTTTAATATATATATATAAAAGCATTTTCAAACATTTAAACATGTCGTTTATTCCAACATTCTCTTCCAGACTCTTCCTCTATATTTCTGTACATTATTTTATATATAAACAATATAAACACACAGCCTGTTCTCTTCTTCTCTCCGGACGCCATCACGATGCGTTCAGGCGCCGTGCGTACGAATCAGTCTCCTCTCCGTCTCGTGGGACTTCATCTTTGCACTAAACATACCTGTCTCCTGCTCTGTGGACCTGTACAACACTCCGCTCCATATACACTTACTTCACATCATATGTGATATGAGTTAATATACACCATATTGATATTATATATCATTTTATACAATAATATTGTCTTTTGCACACTGTCTACATATTCTTACACTCATAGTATATTATATTACCTTTTGTATAGTCAAATACTTATATTCATACCTCTACTATATATCATATATTATATCATACTCTCTGTATATTCTTTGTATACATAAGTCTATATACACATATTTATACATGTGTACATGTTATAATTACTATTATTATATCACTATTACTATTATTATTATATATACTGTTGCTGCCATTATTACTATATACTGCTTTTATATAGGTATAATTACTATACTATATATACTGTACTATTTTTATATACCGTCTAACAATAACATTACCATCATATCATCAGTACTATTACCATCATCTTGCCACTGCACCTTATCTACCTATTTTATTTTATTTTATCTTGTGCTTCTGTTTTTTATTCTTTCTACCTCAATATTTTTTATTTTATTCTATTATATTGTATTTTATTGTATTCAAATATACCGGCTGCTATGACAACTTAATTTCCCTTTGGGGATGAATAAAGTAATCTATCTATCTATCTATCTATCTATCTATCTATCTATCTATCTATCTATCTATCTATCTATCTATCTATCTATCTATCTATCTATCTATCTATCTATCTATCTATCTATCTATCTATCTATCTATCTATCTATCTATCTATCTATCTATCTATCTATCTATCTATCTATCTATCTATCTATCTATCTATCTATCTATCTATCTATCTATCTATCTATCTATCTATCTATCTATCTATCTATCCATCCATCTATCTCTCTATCTCTCTATCTATCTATCTATCTATCTATCTATCTATCTATCTATCTATCTATCTATCTATCTATCTATCTATCTATCTATCTATCTATCTATCTATCTATCTATCTATCTATCTATCTATCTATCTATCTATCTATCTATCTATCTATCTATCTATCTATCTATCTATCTATCTATCTATCTATCCATCCATCTATCTCTCTATCTCTCTATCTATCTATCTATCTATCTATCTATCTATCTATCTATCTATCTATCTATCTATCTATCTATCTATCTATCTATCTATCTATCTATCTATCTATCTATCTATCTATCTATCTATCTATCTATCTATCTATCTATCTATCCATCCATCCATCTATCTATCCATCCATCCATCTCTCTATCTATCTATCTATCTATCTATCTATCTATCTATCTATCTATCTATCTATCTATCTATCTATCTATCTATCTATCTATCTATCTATCTATCTATCTATCTATCTATCTATCTATCTATCTATCTATCTATCTATCTATCTATCTATCTATCTATCTATCTATCTATCTATCTCTCGATGCTCATCCTCCATCTCACGATGAAGCAGTTACAGACGCTCTGAGTTCTGCTGCTTCATTTCTGTCTCACATCACCAAGGTTAACCCATCGATCTTCTCTGTGTGTGTGCAGCAGTTCTGTGTTTGTCAGGATCAGGACGTTTATTGGACGTATTTGTGATTTACACTCATGTGCAGTGTGTGTCTGTGGTGCTGATTTGTGATGTTTCTTATTTGTATTTTTATCAGTTGTTGATTTCCTGTGTCCACCCACGATGGATCCACCGATGAACAAACAGCTCTCCAGCTCCTCAGCCGCCCTCCACTCACCGGAGAGAGGTGAGAACAGTCGTTAGATAAGAAGATCTGATCTTAAATGTCCTGGTTGTAAATAACATATAAACCCTTCATGTAAAGACACGATTTATAAACTTCTGCTACACCAACCTTATTTAAAATCTGGTTTCACTTCCTTGATAAATACAAATGATGGATAAACTTCACAACAGCTTCGTCTTCTAAGGAGAATTTGAAATGAGACGGAGGATTGTGTTGGAGACAGAGGCTGAAAAGAGGAGCTGCAGCCGATGTTAGAGCACGTGAACATTTTACATTGAAAACACAAATTAAAACGATCAACCTGAATATGAGCAGAATAAGTTTCCTTTAACTGTCAGTTAAAACCAGTGCACCTGTATTTCATCCTCACTTTATCCAGACTACCTTCTGTTTTATGTGTTGTTCATTATCAATGTAATTTGTAGAAAATATTAAAATATTAACGATTACATACGTTTTAAGGAAGAAGGAACATATGATACAGGAACTTGGAGATTTTTATTGAAATAGTAAAATGTCAGTTTGGGTTGAGGATCTTTTTCTTCTTTACTCACGAGTGTTTCTGATTTCTGTGCGTGTCTGTTTGTGTCTGTGTGTGTCTGTGTGTGTCTGTGTGTGTCTGTGTGTGTCTGTTTGTGTGTTTGTGTCTGTGTGTCGGTCTGTGATCCATCAGTGTCTTCTGTGTCCCATCGAACAGCTTCCCCCAACAACCACAGACCGTACAGAAGTTCCTCCAACCGCAGGAGCATCGCTGGACTCTCTGAAGAGACGTCCAGAGCCAAAACACCCACGGTGAGGCACCACACACACACACACACACACACACACACACACACACACACACACACACACACACACCATGACAGTGCAGATATATGTCGATAACAACACTGAGCATTTCCTTTATTTTGATCCATACATGTAGAAATGTAATATTGTTGTAAGTAAGTAAAATAATGTAAAATACATTAACTTGTGGTTGAAATATTAAAGATAATCTCATATGTAGGAAATTTTAACTGTATTTTCAGCAAATACATGTCCAGATTTCTCCAGTTTATTTGAATGTGAAATGATTATTATTAATATGAATTGAATCTGATTTGCAGGGGGAGACGCCGAACACACCAGTCCGCAGCTCTTCCTTCAGGGCCAACAGTAAAGGCCCGGCTACACCAAAACGGTAGGAAGCATACACACAAACACAGACACACACACACACACACACACACACACCGGATGACCTGAGTTGGTGGTGTGTGTTTCAGGGTGAGATCGAACCGGAGCCGCGCCCAGTCGCCCTGCTCTCCTGGACAGTTCCCCCCCTCTCCGCTCAGACAGAGAGCCACCACCCCCGGCACTGACGACAGGGGTCACTCTGAGGTCAAAGGTCACAGCACCCTGGAGAGGAAATCGACCAAATCTGAAACCTCGGAGAAGAGGATCCCCAAATCCACCAGCAGGGAACTGAACGCAGGTAACGCCACCGGGTCAAACAGGGTTTCCTTTTCTTTTCTGCTCCACCTCCCGACTCATCCTCCTGTTCCTCATGTCCAGAGTCTCCAGGCACGCCCACGGGCCGGAGTGTGGGCGGGACCACAGACGCTGAGGAGGCGTCCAGGCTGCTGGCTGAGAGACGACGTCTGGCCCGAATACAGAAGGAGCAGGAGGAGAGACAACGGTTGGAGGACGAGAGGTGGGAGGGAGAACTAAATCATTTTCTGTGTGTCATGGGATAATATCTCATCATGCATCATCTCGTTCCCATACAGAAAAGTACAAAGGACATCTGTGAAATAGGAATGATTGTTTTTTGATGTGACAATTATGTTTTTTTATTAATTTACAATTGAGTCCATGTTGTCTTTTGTTCATAAATAATGAAAACGTATTTTTTCTGACAAGCAATGAACAATAAATATTGTTTAAATCTACTTTTCTCCCTTATTGCTCATCATATTAATCGATTATGTCTAAAACATCATCTGGTGTGTTGCTACTTTGATTCTGGATTCAGGTTTCAGCTTCATTTCTAACTCACTCGTGTATTTTCTAGAAATCCCATTTTAATTACATGAAAAACTGTTTCAGAGAATATGTTCAGAGAATAGATTTCTGGCTCCGGCTGATTCAAATTTCACAGGTGATTTTGTCACGTGTGACTTTAGGCTGCGGGCGGAGGAGGAGCAGAGGAGGCAGCAGGAGGCCAAGGAGCGACAGGAGAGAGCGGTGCTTCAGGCCGAGGAGGATAGAGTGAGGAGGGAGGAGGAGAAGAGGAGCAAGGAGGAGGAGGAGAGACGACAGAAGGAGCAGAGATGGAAGGACATGCAGGATCAGCTGGACAGAGAGGTCAGCTCAGATTCTCTATCTTCTGTCAGAAGTATCTCACTCGGTGAAACCCTGAGAACAGCCACAGGAACTCAAAGTGTGTGTCTCTCATGTTTTCTCTTTCCAGAGGGAGGAGGCGTGCCTGCGAGCCCAGAAAGAGGCCGAGAGGAAGCGACAGGAGCGAGAGCTGCTGCACGCACAGGAGGAGCAGGAGCGCCTGCAGAGGAAGAAGGTACCGCAGACAGGATGTGATCTGCTCTGATAGACTCTCTGTCATCACAGCCTCCGAATACACACAAACACACAGCAATAACACAATCTAATAAATATATACATCCCACCACAAAGTCGTTTCAAGGCTTCTCATCATATCACGCGATCTTCAGCTGTCATGATCAAAACTCAACTGAAAATATTGTCTATTCAGCATTATATTAATATATGAAAATCCACAAGTCTCCATCTGCTGCTGAAAATCATTAAATTTGACCTAAAGCTCCAGTAAACTCACTAAATGTAAAGAATTGTATTTAATTTATTGTGTTTTTACAGAGAATTGAGGAAATAATGAAAAGAACAAGGAAGAGTGAAGTGGATCCTCCCTCCGGCTCCTCAGGTGAAGGTTCAACCTTTTGATTTCTGTCGCTCTCTCGCTCGTTTCTTCACGTGTTGTCGTTTCCTCCTCTTCTGCACTTTTCACAGGTTTTATTATACCGGGTGTTAAATATCTTCTACAGCGTCTGTTCTTTGTTTCTCCAACATAATCAGTTTTATCTGAAAGGGAATGAGATCAGTCTCCGCTGCAGTGTGACTCAGCAGTGTTACACGTGCAGGGGCACAGCGCCACCTGATGCTTATTGCCTGTAACTGCACAAGTATACTGCAGGGTTTGATGAGCTCTCAGGCCGGACGTGTCTTTAGTTACACTCGTGTTTTCACCCCCAGCAGTTTGTTGGTTAGTTAGTCTGTTTGGAAATAACTAAACTTGGTGGAATGATGCTGTCGTGGAATTTTCCCAATAGTCAAGCACAAGTCATCACAACTGTTCTTTCTGGAAGTTTAATTCTACATCAACAGATGGGCATCAACGTGCAAGACCATGGCAAGGATTTCATACAATGAGCAATGACATACAGGAGACACAGCAGTTTTAAACATTCACAAGCTCCTCCTGTAAGAGGAACACATGTTATCAATTAACCTCTTTGATCTTTAGAAATAGGGGATCAGTATCCTGTCTTTTACTTGGTCTCAGGCCCCTTGAGTGAAACATCTGTTTACAAGGATCTCTTATCAGTGTTTTACAACCCACTCACATCCCCTTTCCTGTGACCTCTTTGTTAGGTGACCCTGTGAGTGAGGAAGTCATATAACATCAGTTACTTTGAGAAACACCCTGATACCTAAAGAAATCCATTTGCTCATCTTCCTATACATCAAAGTAGTTCCTTCCATCAATCAATGCCCAAATGGTCAAATTGCCACCACGTGCATTATGGGTCAGATAAGAAGCCTCTGATCTCTCTTTCGTCTGTAACAACAAAACGACTGCGACAAAGCAAAACGCTGTGTTTCTGCAGGATGTGACATCAGAGCCGAGGCGGCCGCCGCTCTGGAGGAGGACGGCCCGACCCCTCCCCCGGCTGAGGCCCCTGTCATCACGCTGGGGCCCCTGGAGAATAAGAGCTTTGTGGACGAGTTGTCTGACGGAGTCCAGTCCATGGACGTCAGGTAGGATCCGTGTGTTCACTCACGTGTTCCTCCTTCATTTCAGTTTGTCTGCACCGACGTGATGCTCCACAGACTTCATTTCTGTAGCACTTTTCAAAAAGAGTTTATGTTGAAATTTAACCAACTAATTGAACAGTTAATTAATTGTTTTGTCCCAGAGAAGCAAGAAAATAGTCAAACAAATACAATTTAAATGTGACAAATAAAACCTTCTATTTGTTGAGAAATGGAATCGATTTTCCCTCCTGGTTCAAACACAGGTTCCTCTTCTCCCACGTCTCATTCTGTGGCTCAATATAACTTCTTTACTGCGGCTGTGTTTTGAAAAGTGCTAATAAATGAAATATTGTGTCTCTGTCATCATCGTTTCTTTAAGTTCTCCATCTGTCTCCATCAGCCCCGTGTCCAGGGAGGAGCAGGCGAGCGCTCAGGAGTTCTCTCCCGTCACCGAGGGGACAGACGGCTGTCCCCTGGAGCACCTGATGGACCTGGACCCCCAGGGACGAGTGCATGGCGCCCAGACGGCCCCCTACCCGAAGCTGCAGGCCGGCAGCGGGGTCGGCGACCTCAACAAGAACCTGCTGATTCAAGCGTTCAGCGCCGCCTCTGAATCCACCCAGCTCATCCACAGCATCGGCCCCAGCAAACTGGACGTCCAGTAGTCGGGTAAAGACGAGGACAGATGGTGGAGACGCACTCCAGCTGTTGTAGAGGCGAAGACAGTTTGCTCATCATGGTTTTGTTTTTCTCTCTCAGGGTCTTTTCAGCAGCCGACAGGAGCCAGAACCAAGCAAGAGGTCGTCCCCTCCGTCTGCAACTACAACAATCATCACATCACCAGGAACAGCAGCTGATTTCTCATCTGTATTATCGACCACGCGCTCACTGCTCAGCTTTCAGCCACATGTTCACGCAGCGACTCTTCAGAGTTCCGATGAATATGATGTGAAGTATATTTAAGACTGTGCGACCAAAAAGAAGCAGATGTCCATTTGAGAAGGGGAATTTTAGGAAAGTGAAACGACTATTATTTATCTGAACTTAAACTTTGTTCGTTTCATGAAATTTAGAAGCGTAACTTGTAAAGTCTTCACACCTTATCCGTGTTTTCATGAACAGATTGAACATGTTTCTACATGTAAGGTGTCTCACTAAAGTTCCTGCTGTTGGATTTCGATCCTTGGACGAGCTGTGAGTCCCGTCCTGTCCTCTGAGTGTCAACAGGACATCTGCTCTTCACCCGACCCAGTTAAAACCAATACGCCCAGATGCGTTGCCTCTAACCATCACTCGAGTATCATTTGCTTTAATCTCCCTGCTTTTGTAAAAACTCTGTAAATAGATGTGTGTGGGTGGTGGAGTCCGTCCTCGTAGGAGCAGGGAGCGGCTCTGTTCCTCCGGAGCCGTGAGACAGACGCTGTTGTGTTAATCCTGTGTAGCATCTTCAGTGAGGACTAGTTAGTGACGCTGTGGTTGTAGCTGTGTGGGAGTGTCTCCTCCTCTCAGTGTTTCTGATGGATCCCGTGTGTTTATCTCGCCTGCTCTTCTGCCGACAGCGACTCCTGCTTCTCTGAAACCCAGTGTGTCCTCTGTAGAGTCGTCCCGATGCTGGAGAAAACCACCAAGAGCTGATATTATAACCCTGCTGTCGCCCAGTCACACGTCGAGCCCGTAGCTTCGGTTTCTCTGCTGCTCGTCACGTACCTGATGGACGTTTTGTGGAGAAGAAGACGAGGAGGGAAAAGGGAAAACAATGTCTCGTATTTTTATTTGCAGATCAGGAAAATATTGACACAGTGTGTTGTGTGTTCGTCCGGCACTGACTGTAACCACGCAAGCTGTGTTTTATAGTGTGCACTGACCGGTAGTTGTGTGTTTCACTGCTCGCTAGAAGATAACACCTGCGCCTCCGCTCGTCCCCCAAACTAAAGTATACCTCACAGATTCACGATAGACTGGTGTTAGAGCAGCGTTCACGCTCAGCTCGTCACCTCCGAGGCCTTAAACGTCCTCCGTGCTTCACCCTCAGGATCCGTCTCATCCAGCATGTGCACTTTCACTGTTTTAAAGGCCACAAAAGATCCAGAAACTAGAGACACAACAATGTGAGAGGAAGGTTGGATTCCAGGCCGAGGCCCTCAGGGGCCCCAGAAGAGAGGAGGATCAGGTCTGCAACCGGGATTTTAGATATACTTGGGTAATAAGTCTCCACCCCCCCCCCCCTAAACTCACACCAAGTTTAGAATATTAAACCTAAATCCCATTCTCTTCATTCAGCCGATAATTTGTCTTTTGTACATTTCAGTCTGGTGCAAAAACATTCCTTCATTGCTAAATATCATCGATTGAGTTTATTTGGCCTAAATCTGTCTCAAACTATTAGAATCAGCCTTAAACATGCAACATGTTCAGTGTGTGTGTAAATGTAGAATGTAAACTCCTTCCCACCAAAATACTGAGGATTTCCTCTGTGCCCTCACCTCCTTTGTTTGAATTTATATATTGTATTAATTCGATTCATAATCCCGTATGTGAATGTGTAAAGAAAGATGGTGGTGGTGGAAGTATGATCCACTGTGTGGGAGCCGGACCGAGTGGATCCAAGTGCAAAGAGAGTTTCCGTAAAAAGCTTCTTGACGTGGAAAAGGTTCTCAGCTCCTGAGTGTTTCCTCGTCGCTGCTGCAACCTTCAGCTCGTTGTTTTACGTTTTCACGCTCCTGCGCCCCCCCCCCCCCCTGTCGGCGTCTCCACGTCCTCCGGATTCTGCTGAAACTCATTGTAAGAGGGTCTCCTGGGTCCCCTTGTATAAGACTTAAAAAATAAAGGACATAATGTTTATCCTCATATAACTTAAACCCTGTGACACTGCAGCTTGGTGGAATATATCATTGTAGACGTGGTGCATGGATAACTGCTGAAAAAGAACAATAAACTTCATCAAGCCACTTGTGTCGGTGAACTGGATGAATTAAGATATTTAGAATCTATAGATGATGTTTAGTCTTGAGTTTCACAATAAGAGACGTTCAGGACTCAACGCAGCCACTTTTATTTCAGTATATCTCACTGTTTATCGACTCAATGCTCCACTGACATTAAAACTGATCTGCAAAAACTGGCCTGAAGAAGGAACTTTTACGTAAACAGCTGAAGATATTGATTAGAATTTAACACATGGGATCTTTTCAGTCAACACACGAATGAATACAAATAAACTAATTCATGTTTTAGTCACATCATCACTGAAATAAAACCCAAACTGTACTCAGAGAGCATGAGCATAGAAGGTGTAGTAATTATAATAAGCTTTACGAATAAAAACACATTCAAAATGTAATAAAACAAATAAAAACATAGTCATAAAAGAATACATTTCCTAGACGTGACATAAATAATTTAAATACTGGTAGAATTTTAATATTTGAAGTATTTGCAGATATAAACAAACATACACGCCCTAAAATACCAAACAGTGAATTAAGTAGTTTCAAATATTAAAATCAAGCCTGAAAATGTCTCTTACATGTTAATTTATTAATAAGAATAATCCAATAATATCATAATAAATCCCTAAATAGCGAATAATCTGCCAAAAGAAACATATCGATAAATCAATCAATGTTCTTTATAAGTTTAGTTCACAGCTACACTTTGAAAAGAGGAACTTATACAAACATATAAATATAATTATACTCGTGTCTGTGTTTTTTATTTTGATTCTCTACAGCTGCGGATTTGCACATCCGCTGGTTTTATTGTGAAAAGGCCGCAGCGGGAAGTGGTGAACCGGACGTTTAACTTATAAATGAAGAATTGAAGGTTTCCGACATTTTTAAACTTCGCAGGAAACGTCGTCGCGTCTGTTCGCATCCGGATCCTGTTTGTGGATAAACACGTTTTTAATTTAACATCTCAAACGTTTGCTCTTCGCTGTTTTATCGCGCTTGTCCTCGCTGTTGCTAACGTTAGCTTTGTTAGCGTTAGCATTGTTAGCGTTAGCCGCGTTAGCCAACACTAGCGGGGCCTCGGGTAAGTACACTGCTCAGCGTTAGCTTAGCTTAACTAGCATTGGTGTTCAGTTGCTATTAAATGGTATTAAAATGTGTTATTACATAAAAATGTGTTAAGTTGTGACTGACGTAGAAAGTGATCCAGGTCTTTAACCTGGTTGTTATTCTTCCGGTTGATAAACACACATGTTTAGTTAATCTGCTGCTGTGTAATGATCAGTTAATATAATTATATTCAAACAAAATATATCTATTGTAGTTCCAGGTCTTATTGACTAATGGTTCATTTACGTTTATTAAACTTCAGATTAAAAATATCAACACAGCAATATAAAGTCGAACCTTAAAGAAAACACAAGATTTTAGTTTACAGTAATAACCAGTTGTGTCATTATTTACATAATTAAACTGGTTAAAGATTCTGTAATATCGTAAATCTGCTCCTCATGTTCAGTTGTGCAGCGCTTTAGTTTGAAGTGTTTTTGTCAAACAGGCTTATCAAACTTATACACATCACAGCGATATGATGCAGGAAGTTATTAACTTAATCAGTAAACTAGGATGTCACTCAATATTGTATAGAGACAGAATATTAGAGACAAGTCTAAATCTTGAATAGATAGATCACTTTATATCTGCTGTTTGTTGCTCTTCAGACTTTGAGGATTATTCAGTTTTCTTTACAGAATTAACAGAATGATGAAATAATGATGATGATAATAAATTGGGCGACAGTTCATCGTTAGTCGTTAGTTAACAGATGGTTCTTGATAAAGCAGAGAATTAACTGAACGTAAACTTCTACTTTCTTTGAAGGTGGAAAGAATGTCACGACCGCGGTCTCCTAACTACAGGTAAACACATTGTCAGAATATAACGTTGAATATATTTGTGTTTTCAATTATAATAATTTTAATAATCAGTTTCAAAAGTGACGTAGTTTATTTTTTATTCAGGAGGTTTCCATGGCAGGAATCCAGCTTTGATCCTCATAAAGTCCTCTCGGACCCGGAGGAGAATCCACACAACAGGAGTCACCGCCTCAGAGCGAGTCCTGAAGAAGACTGGGGCTTCGACAGGGAGGAGAGGTACCCAGAAGCTCAGAGAAGATCCCCTCCCTCTCCAGAAGACCTTTTCCAGATTGAGCATCAACGCCGTCCAGACGTGGAGAAGTTTTACAACCGAGCGTCTTCGCCTCACTACGATGTGAGAGCCTACGAGGGTCGCAGGCCTTCGCCACCCCGCGGTGTCGGAGGCGACAGCGATAGACGCAGGGAAGGGTTTCAAGACCAGAGTTATGATAACAGGGGGAGGGTGCCCCACTCTCCCCCGAGTTTGGTGAGGGAAAGAGTGCCAGCGAGGTCTCAGGCGGACCCCCAACAGAGAGAGCCGGGGGTGGGCTGGAGGGAGGAGCAGAGCCGAGGCCCAGGGAGGTTCAGAGACCTCAGAGACCTCAGTCCGGCTTCGAGAACAGACGACCAGAGAAGTGGAGCAGCTAGGGAGAGAGGTAGGAGGAATTTACAGGGTCCCAACAGAGACCGACAAAGGGAGGAGCCACATCAAGAGAGGAGCCCCCCCTTTAAAAGGCTACGGAGGGAAATGGATGACGCCGAGCACCCTGGGTAAATTTCAAGCAAAATGCATCGCAGCACTTTCCAAGAAGGAAGAATTCAGAGGATTCTCATCTTTATTTTCCATAGAGCAAAATCCTTCACTCTCTTTCGTCATTTCTTATTTTCCTTCTAACTAATCGTACATGTTGCATGGCTTCAAGTTGTCTTTGTTTGCCGGCTCTTCTGGCTCTTAAACATTTCTGCATGTTTCCTGTCGTACGTTCTCTAGTTGTTAATGCGAGCAGCAGCTGTAGTCTTTAAGAATCCTGCCACATTGGTAACTATCGCTATGACAAAGACACAGAAAAATCCAAAGCTAATGTCAAGTGTTGATTTAAAAGCAGATGTGAAGATGGACATTCCCATGAATCATTGTTGAACCATGTCACCTCCTCTTATGCTGTCACAGGTACAGGAATGAGGAGGAGTTTGGGGAACAGCGTTACTCGGTGGCGACGCCCAGAGATGGGTTTGGAGGAGACACTCAGGGGAGCCTTCCCCGTGGAGATGTCCGACCCTTGAGACCACTTGTCATTGAACATGATCACGGTATCGTTAATGTCAAACAATTGCCGCAGTGGGAACAATTTGCCAAACGCAGAGATCTTGAGTTTAATCGACAGAGGAGTCCCCGCCCACAAGGCTCCTCGCAGGAGCGCTTCAGGACGTCGGACTCACGGTTGGATGATCGGGAAGACGTGAGAGGAGGCCGCTTTCAAGATAATTGGAGAGATTCCAACTATGTTGAATCCCAGAGGAGCCCTGTGCCGCAAGACAGACCAAATACCATGAGATACGGTAATCAAGATGGGTCTTTGAACCCCAGGGGGAGAGGTGGTCCTCGTCCTGGGAGAGGGAGGTTTAATCGTGGACAGGTCGGAAGGGCCGGACCACTCCGGACTCAACCACGTTCACAGCAATCCTCCCAGGGATACCAAGATCTTCCTCATGGAGAGCAGAGACCGGGATATCGACCCTTCAGAGAAGAGGGAAACAAGGATCCCATGGAAGGGGGGGCTCGCTGGTCCGGAGAAAACAGACTTCAGAACAGACCCCGGAGTCTGGAGCAGCACCTGCTGAGGGATGACCTGGACCCCAAAATGCCCCGTGGATGGAGTGAGAAGAAAAGCAGTAACATGGCCGCTGGGAAGGAGGAAACGTTAACCATCAAAGTAGACATGACCCGACCCATTAACCAGAACAGGTAGAGTATTTTTTATTACAACTATCAGGGGTGAGAGGTGGAAGTTCACACTTCTTTGTCAGCTCATGAAGCGCTGCTGCAGGAAGAGGAAAGAAACGACCGGGTGAGAGACTGAGAATCCACCTTTTCATCCAACTGGATTCAGTGTCGTTGATACAAACACTGATGTTGGCCCATTTATATGATGTACTTTGGCAGAAGATTCTTCAAGTGACTAAATATCTTCTCACAAAGGTAAAGTTGCCCTTGCATGAAGAAGTGACGTGGCACCAGAAAGAGCTGCTGTTCAAACTGAAGACTCAGGTCATGCTCTTCATCCTAAAGAAACCGATCTGGAGCTGAGCTTTGGGAACGTGACCATGGTGTCGTCTTTTCAAATGAAGACAGGTTCCATTAGAAAGAGATTTCAGCTGCATCGGATTCTTTGTGAAAGAGATGAACTACTCAGCACTTGATAGGTTTGGGAGAGTTACCTGAAAACAAAATGCACAGGTGAAGACGGACCTGATGATCGGAGACGACAGGAAACCTGAGCAGCTCAGGATGACTTCATTCACATTCTGCTTTGTCAAAAACAAAAAGGAGCACGAACAGGACTGAAGTTCTTCCTTTATTGGTGACATCAGTTGGAAAGAAGGCATATGACAATATTTGAGGAGAGGCTCCGGCACTCGAGGCAGCAGGTTCCAGCTCCACTCATCACCTTTCATGTCGGATCTTCACAGGATTCCAGAAGAAGCAAGAATATAAAGATCTCCGTCTACCGGGAGGAGGAGTGAGCTGCAGCAACGGACCATCACTGTGTCACTGTGACCTGAAGTGAAACCAAAGAGCCCTTTGATAAGACCGGACCCAGACTGATTCCTCGTCACTCTAGTTATTTACGCTTAAGCTGCTGTGACACACACTCAACACTTCTTCTCCTAGAAGTAGGTGTTGAAGGATTGTTGCTGTGTCATCACCCAGTAAAGTGGAGTTTGGTGCAAACTTCCAGATCAAGTATTTGGAGTTTTTGGAGCCACTTTGACTGGAAATGAAAAACTGTCCCTGTGTCACCTTGAGAAGACATTTTTGCAGATGAGCAACATCAGTACTCGACACATCTGTGTATGAGACAACAATGATCCCTTCGTGTGAGCTCCTGATGGATGCTGCACCTTCTGCCCCTCGTGTGACGTCCGGCCACCGACTCCTCTGAGGAACAGTCGGTGTTCAAGTCATGAGGCGTAAAATCCTGGAAAGACTGTCACCCTGTATGTTACAGAGGAGCATTCCAGCAGTGGAGGCACAGACGAGGTTGATCGGTGAAAACATGGATGTTCAGATGTTCACGTAACTCGTGTCTACAGAAGAGGAACCAGGAAGTATTTATGGATGGATGTTTCAGTGCTCTGCGAAGAAGACGACCACGGTTTGAGAGTGTAACCAGAAGAAAACATCTGACTTCACACAATGCTTCAGAGGGTTCTTTTGAAGAGCATGTTCACAGTGATTGGTTATGAGCCACGTTGGAAGAACACAGCACAGGTTGGGAAATTGTGGAAGAACCGGGAGTGTTTCTGTTCATAGTTGATCCAAATGAGCAGCTACTGGAACCAGCTCCTGGAACCAGTGTCATTTCGGAAAGAGGATCCAAAGCATGTTCTCTCCAGGGCTGCAGACACATGTTAAGAAAAATATGTACAACTAAGGAGGAGTCTTCACGTCCAGAGTGAAAATAACTGAGATGGAAATGAAACGAGCTTCACCAGCTCTGTCGACCAAAGTAGCTGGTAATTAAGGAAACATGCCAACCACTCATTTCTTGTTTTTGTTAAACAGCATAAATGTGAATTCATACCAGAAGAAACTGCAGCAGTGAACAATCTACAAAAAGGAGAAAATAAAGCTGTCAATATGGAGGATTCTAAATTGAGAAATTGCAGCATCATGAAGATTTGATGTTCCAAACATGAATATCAGTTTTTTTTAAAGAAGAAATTGAAGCCATGAAGTTTAATGAACCCTAAGTGATGGACTTGAAGCAACATCTGTGCCGTGAAGAAGAGAAATCAAAAGATCCTGGAACACGTACTGTTGCTCAGGCCATGAACGTAATGTTCAATGCAGATAAATGGAGGAAACTTCTGCCTCATCAGTGCCGTTTGGAGGATAAAATGGATTCTACACCCATAGATAAATATCATTACAGTGGAGAGGAATTGAATCTATTGGCAAAAACATGGAGAAGTCGAGACATCGTCAAATCTGTAAAAAGGAAAATTTGAAGTCACGAACAGAATCGATGCCGACAAATCAAACTGTGTGTCAAATTTTGGATCGGAAAAAACGACACGAGTATCAAATGAAATGCTGAAGATCGTGTTGGGCGACTGGAGTCCCCCCCCCTGTGAGGATCAGTGGTTTGAACTGAGTCACACTGAAGATCTGATAAAAACAAGAGCAGAAGTGTGAACTTTCACCCGACCTTTTAACTCACCTGTCTGTTTTAAAGAGGTTTAACCTGGTTTCACATGAACCACTAAAAGAGGACGAATCCGTATGATTTTGTGCGTTAGAGGTCGACCCTCCCTCTCTCTAGTTAACAGGGTTTTAGTTAGTGTTGTATGTGGATCCTGTGAAAGGTAAGTGTCGGGTAAGGTAAAGCTGTTTGTGTTTATCTTCTTCAGCTCATACGTGTGAGTATTTCAGCTAAAATATTCAAACTCACTGAGAACAGATATTTATTTTCCCCCGGCCACAGTAATTAGTGGCCTCACGCTCTCATGAGGACGTGAGTCATTGTCAGCTCCGAGTTCTACAAGGAAACTGTCAGAACTGCAGTTCATCAAATACCCAGAATGATGTCACCAAACAGCACTTTTCAGCTGTTCAATCCAAATTTCCTGTTTTATGAGTGTTTACAAACTGGAGATTTCTTAGTCCCATTAGCCAGTAAATAAAAGCTTGTCATTTGTCCTCTGTGTATTATTTCATCATGTTTTTAACCTTCATCTCCCACCTCCTCCTCCTCCTCCTCCTCCTCCTCCTCCTCCTCCTCCTCCTCCTCCTCCTCCTCCTCCTCCTCCTCCTCAGCAGCTTGCCCAGTTACTCCACAGAGAGGCAGCTCTCTTTAGATCTGGTCAACGTTGGGCGGCAGCGTCTGGACTTCCTGCCCATGCTCGAGCACTCGGGCACATATCAGGAGACGGCCGTGCACACTGGGACGTTTGCCCAGGAGATCATCACGCTGGTGCACCAGGTCAAAGGTCAGCACAGCGCCCACCGGTCTTATCTGTACCTGTCGGGATTTAACCTTTGGAACCAGGTCACCTCATACAACCACATTTTAGTTCTCTCAGTCCAGACTCTTATTTGGATCTGCACCAAATCGCACACGATCATAAATATCAGTTCATTCAACCTGACTTTTTATTTTCACAATCACAATCCTCCTTTGTGGAAGTAGTGATCAACAGTTGGCGAATTATTTTAGATCTTTGCAGAATGTATTTTATTATAACTGATTGCAAAGCACATGGAACTTCCACAGGTCGAACACAGCACAAGGTTCCTTCTGTAAACTAAACAAATAATAGAATCTTCCACAGTTTTTCATATCGATGTTTGTGAAAAGGCTCCTGACGGCCACTACTAGCTGATATGTTTTTGTGAAGCTTTATATTGTATGATATGTATAAATGAATAAGTGTTCTTGTCTGTGCTTGCAGAACAATATTTCCGAGATGACGGCCTCACCCTGAACGAGCGTTTCTCAGTTCCTCAGACCAGCAGCTTCTCTGAGGAGGAGACGGTGGAGCTGACGCTGGATGAGCGGTTCAGCTCAAACCGGTGCGTCCGGAAGTTTCTTGTTTTCAGTCATTCTACTGGTTCTCATGTATTGTTGCTGAACATATCACAAAAAAACCCCCCACTAACATCAAGCTGAAGAGTAATATTGAAACAGGAAGTTGTGTTTTTCTCCTCTGCAGAGGCTTCAGTCTGAACATGAAGTCGCTGCATGACGACGATGAGCCTCTGTTCTCCAGACTGGAATCCATGCAGGTCATTAAACGACTCTTTCTCTCAAAGCACCGTGGCTTCCTGGAATCTGACTGTGGATCAGCAGAGATAATTGTCGTTCTATGGGAATTTTCCAGATGAATCCACGAGTTGATTGTTTTGCGCTGACGTTGTGTTGACAGGGTTTGAACCAGCAGCTGGTGCAAGACCCGGGCGACCTGAGGCACGACCTGGAGAGGAGGAGGCAGGAGAGACTGGAGGGGGTGATGGTCACAATACCAGGGGGGGGTATGTCACAGCGCTCCCTGGGTCAAGTCAGGTGAGCCAACGTTTTCATGTTTCACTCTGGTCTTCAACCGCTCGGGTCAGTGTTATGATCTTAACTTTTAATAACTTCATTCTTCTGCCTCTTGTCATGTTTGTGTCAGTGAGCCAGAGTTCATTGACGACATGTCTCCGCTGGAAGACGACAGATTCTCCACTTGGCCAGAGGAGCAGAGCAGGAGACAAGAAGGCAACATGGTGAGTGTTAAAGATCTGTGTTAAGGTGGGGACGATATATGCTGCTCTCAGATCTGCACTGAAGACAAAACATTCTCCTGAATACTTCTGGATGTGAGAACATCAAATGTCAGTCAGTTGCTCCAGATGTTCTCAAGAGTTCTGTCAGAGTGAGTCCTCGTGAGAAAACAGCAGGAAAGTTGACGGAACACGACAACAAAACACGTGACTGACGTGAAACTGAAGAACACAAACATCTCAGGATGAAGAAGAGGAGCCGGACACGTAGAAGACGAAGACGTCCACTTTGAAACACGAGGAGATTCCAGATCTTCTGGTGATGAGGACGACGCTGGTGTGGAGGAGCTGGAAACAACAACACTGATCTGTCCACAGCAGAGTTTATACGTCATGTCCCGCCTCCTGCTGCTCTACAGGCTCCGCCCCTCGCCTGGATGTTCCTGTTTTGAACAAGTCAGACCCGACAACCTGCTGCTTCTGCTTCACAAACACTAACTACACAACATGTACACACACTGTTTTATATAGATCATGTCTGAAAACCGATCCAGTCATCAAACTGACTCAAGTCTTTTTCTCCTTTTTTCTTTAGGTACCAAGAAGAGGAGCTTCGTTCCGACCGAGCGCCGGCCCCCAACGCAGGAACAACCGCTTCATTAACCAGTCTGGACCAATGAGGCGACAGAACCACCGCAGCAACCCTGCAGGTAAACCATCAACACCACTGAAATCTGAAACTGTTTAACAGTCACCATCAAGTACCCGTTTGAGACCAAAGGCGCCAAATACAAAATCTGCTTCAGCATCGCTCCCTTCACTTAGTTTTTCAGCCATCATCTAACACACAAACCACATTTCCCATCATGCATTTCACCTCTCCTGTGTTCCAGGGACTCACAATGTGTTTAAACAGTCGCACTTTGAAAATAATGACATCGTGGAGGAGATGCACTCGTCTCATCCTGTTCTGTTGTCCATGTTCTGTTGTCCATGTTCTGTTGTCCATGTTCTGTTGTCCATGTTCTGTTGTCCATGTTCTGTCGTCCATGTTCTGTCGTCCATGTTCTGTCATCTCTGTTCTGTTGTCCATGTTCTGTCATCTCTGTTCTGTCATCTCTGTTCTGTTGTCCATGTTCTGTTGTCCATGTTCTGTTGTCCATGTTCTGTCGTCCATGTTCTGTCGTCCATGTTCTGTCATCTCTGTTCTGTTGTCCATGTTCTGTCATCTCTGTTCTGTCATCTCTGTTCTGTTGTCCATGTTCTGTTGTCCATGTTCTGTTGTCCATGTTCTGTCGTCCATGTTCTGTTGTCCTTGCCCTGGATCCCTCTGACCTCCTCTCTCTGATTCTCTCCTGCTCACAGGTCCGACCTGGTGACCTGGTGACCTGGTGACCCGGCGCTGGAAAAGTATTTCCTTTGGATGTTGCAGATTTTCTTTTTTACTGATGACACGTCTCATAAAAACCAGCCAGTTGAAGTTTGTTGAGCCGAATTTCGGGCTTAATCTAGCCAGTGTTGATTCTGATCGACGGCACAATGTTTGGAAGAAACCCGACGCTTGTGGAAGCAGCGGATTTGATTTAATGTGAAACGTTGAAACCTGCAGAGGTTCACCGTCTTGCCTCTTTCTGTTTTTTTGCTTAACATTTCATTTCTCTTCATTAATAACTTAAGTGGATGTATTTAACATTTTAAATCACAATTTAGCGAAATTAACCCGAAGAATCAATGAAGATGACACTGAAAACCTCCTCTTTGACCGAGTGAGGTTTGGGATCCTGGTCGTTCAGATGTCAGGGAACTCGTACATGTGAAGGTTTCACTTCTTTTAGATGTTTATCTGTTTCTGTACAGAATGATATTACAGTAAATCAGCCTCTGTGACACATGAGCTTCACCTGCTGCTCCTCCTTCTTCCTGTCTGAATAAAAACACTTGTACAGTTGGATTTTCTCTGAGTTTCTTTCGCGTTTTAAAAATCTATCTTGTTGCTGAATGGTGAATCCAGGTTTGGGATGATATAAATCCAGAAAGTGTGTTGTACTTTATTTTGTCCTTAACAGTTACATCAGTGTTTTTGTTTAGAGTTCTAGTTAAATCTTGCAAAGAAAAGAGTAAAATATCTGCAGAAGCTTTATTAAAAAAAAAAAAAAATCCAGTATTTGAACAAACATGTTTTAAAATCTGTTTATTTCAAACGGGTGAAAATTCATAATAAAAAAACGCAACAGTTGAGTTTTTCAACACTTGTGACACATTTTTCATGATTTGTTCATCGGAGGAAAGTTCAACTATCGTTCAGTTTAAAACCTTTAAATGTTGAGGATCACTTTACGAGCTTCAAAAACTGGTTCACAGCAACTTACGCTTTCAGAATAAAACTCACATATTAACATCACAGATAATCACAGCTCCCCTTGTTCCCTCTGTCATGAAGACTGACTTATAAAAATACGTGCACATCATTTGCATGAAGCAGCGACGCAAACCAAACAAGAGGTTGAGAACTGTTTGCTTTTAAGGCACAAGAGACGATAACATCTTTAGACCTGACATGAAACCGAAAAAATATAAGTTTTGAACTTTTAAAAGTTCAAAGATAAACAGTTTATTGAAATGCAACTTGCACATTGTTTGATCTAATGTTCCCCAAACATTGTAGTGTGCATTACCCAGTGTTTCCCACAGGCTCATTTATCTATTATTTATTCTACAGGTGGATTTTGAAAGGAAGTGAAGAAACAGTTGTAAAAGTAAAAGCCATTTAAAGCTTAATTTATTTAGACATAGAAAAAAAGAAGTGTTTTGTGTTTTAACCATAATCAAGCTTTTAGCATTTTCCATCTATTTAAGCACCTGAAGAAAGTTTGTCTTTAATAAAAAGTCCTTCAATGAGGAACGAGACACGTTCAGGAGCCGTCCTGTCGGCCATCTTTGTTTTACAGTCTAATGGAAACAGGTCAAGGTCGTGAGAGACTCTTTATTTTCTCTATTTTCAAACTAAAACATGATTCTATGTTTCATTAAACCTTGAAATCACTGAAACTTATAGATGTAAGTGTATAAAATATTCCACATGGAGTGTGTTACTTCTGTGTGTACACTGTGTGTACTCAGTGTGTACTTGTACTGACAGTTCCCTGCAGTTACAGGTGTGTGTTTCCTGACCTCAGTCTCTTTAACAACACGCTGACTTTCCAATAACCAGAAGTTCTCCTCAGCAGCAGATTGTTCGTCTTCATCAGCCAAGCGAGGAGGCTGCCCCCCCCCCCTCTGGGGTCCCCCGGGGGTCCACCTGGGGCCGGGACCCCCCCGCAGCGCCCAGGGGACGTCTGGGTTTCCTCCAGCAGGTTCAGGGGTGAGTGGAGACGTGTTCCTGCAGAAGGAGTCTGTGGCGAGGGCGTCAGAGGCGAGAGTCGCAGGGCAGAGGTCGAAACGCCACCTCCATGTTCTCCTCCATGATGATGTCAAAACGACAGATCAAAGGCCTGAAGACAGAGAAAATTACATTTATACCTTTTATCTCGATTTTCTTTTTTAGTCTTGATTGAGTGAGTATGATTTTCTGCTTCTCAATCCTGACAATTTACTGCTTTTCTGCCTCATGACTAAATAACCCTGAGTCGTGGTGAAGAGCAGGACTGACCTCTCGGGACGATCCAGAGGCGTGAAGCGGATCCGCAGCAGACGGATTTTGTATCGAGGTCCGATCACGTTGCCGGTGTTGATGCGGATGGAGATCTTCTGGACCTGCTGCAGATCCTCATCGAACTGGGCCAGCAGGCGGGTGGAGGTGTACTGCTCCAACCGGTACAGCTTACTGCCACAGACCAGCAGGAGTTTAATGATCACATGAAAATAGAACAAGGCTTCTTGATAAAATGTCTCAACTGAGAACCAGGGGGATAAGAGACTACAGTTGCCACGGTTACAGTCATTTTACTTAAATTATCTTCTGGCGTGGGGATGCATAATCATGTTTTTCTGATTTCTAAACAGAAATGTTAGATTCCAGGGGCTTCAGGGACTCACTGGTCTATTCGAGCCTCGGTGAAGCTCCTGCCGCTGTGCAGCCGGATGTAGACCACCCCCCAGCGGAGGTACTGGTTCCAGGTGACCATGTCCACTCTGTAGCTCAGTTCTGACAAACAGGAAACAGACGATATCACACAGTACTTTCATTTCTAAATGAAATCATCTCAGCTCACACACAGGATCCAGATTCTTTACTCTGATCAAAGCCTCATGGCTCCTGCAAGTATTAGAAGAGAAATGTTCTTCAAAGTACTTTGTATACAAGTACTCTCTTGCAGAAACTACATAAATGCATTGACTGTATACATTTAATTACTGCAGTATTAGTTGTTGCTCTCATGTTAAAGTAGCTCTGGGGAGTACTTTGTTAAAATATTTGAGATAATTAAACGTTTTGGTCTTTTAAATCTTCACTCATTTTTCTCTGAAGTCTAATTAATGAAAAAGTAGTCAAATAATGTAAATATAAAAGTAAAGATGCCTTTAAATTGTAATAAAACCTTGTTTAAATGATTTCCTAAGGGACTGTGATGTGCGACTCACTCCTGTACGGCAGCGACGCCGTGGTGCTGAAGAAGACTTTGGTTTGTCCGAGTCGCAGCAGAGTCTCCGTCCAGCGGCTGAAGTCGTAACCTGCAGGAACCAGACGTCAGTTCACCAGCTCAACTCGGCACAAACTCACAGGGAGACGTTCAGTTCAAACAGAAATTTGTTTCATTGACGGAGTTCTGGAGTCTGGTCTCATGTACAGGTGACTTCTCCTGCAGTGATTGTAACTGTAGTTGACTTGGCCATAGTATTTTATATTGATGAATTGTTTTATACTTTGTATTACTGTGTATATATATATAGGCATTTTTATTTCATTCTTATTTATTCAATGTATTAACTCTTCAATGTATCAACTTTTTATTGTACCCTCGGCACCATTGTAAATGAGGGTCTTATATTATATATATGTACACATATTTATACATGTGTACATGTTATACATACTATTATTATATCACCATTATTATTATATATACTGTTGCTGCCATTACCATATACTGCTTTTATATTGGTATAATTACTATCATATATAAATATATATTATGTTATATTATATACTATATATACTGTACTATTCTTATATACTGTCTAACAATACCATTACCATCATATCATCAGTACTATTACCATCATCTTGCCACTGCACCTTATCTACCTATTTATCTTGTGTTTCTGTTTTTATTCTTTCTACCTCAATATTTTTAATTTTATTCTATTGTATTTTATTGTATTCAAATATACCGGCTGCTATGACGACTTAATTTCCCTTCGGGGATGAATAAAGTACTCTATCTATCTATCTATCTATCTATCTATCTATCTATCTATCTATCTATCTATCTATCTATCTATCTATCTATCTATCTATCTATCTATCTATCTATCTATCTATCTATCTATCTATCTATCTATCTATCTATCTATCTATCTATCTATCTATCTATCTATCTATCTATCTATCTATCTATCTATCTATATATCTATCTATCTATCTATCTATCAATCTATCTATCTATCTATCTGCTATCTATCTATCTATCTATCTATCTATCTATCTATCTATCTATCTATCTATCTATCTATCTATCTATCTATCTATCTATCTATCTATCTATCTATCTATCTATCTATCTATCTATCTATCTATCTATCTATCTATCTATCTATCTATCTATCTATCTATCTATCTATCTATCTGCTATCTATCTGCTATCTATCTATCTATCTATCTATCTATCTATCTATCTATCTATCTATCTATCTATCTATCTATCTATCTATCTATCTATCTATCTATCTATCTATCTATCTATCTATCTATCTATCTATCTATCTATCTATCTATCTATCTATCTATCTATCTATCTATCTATCTATCTATCTATCTATCTATCCCTCAATGTGTTTTCCGAGGCTTAAATAAATATTCAATCAATCAATCAGAACCAGCTGCGACACAAACGTTTGAACCCTGAGACTCATCCTTTGTTTTTGTGTTGGATTTTAACTTTTTAAAACAAGCGGTTCCATCATAGTCTTCAGGTGGAGTGTGGGGGGGGGGGGGGTTGCTCCACCTACCGAGCATGGGGCAGGACGCCGGTTTGAAGGCCTCGCACTGCAGACACCTCCCGTCCAGGAAGTCGCTGTAGGACGAGCAGGGGTACCCGGTGAGGCTGCAGGTCCGGTTCAGAGCGCACAGGTACAGGAACACCGAGCGCTGGTGGTCACACACAAAGTAAGATTTACCTGTGGGGGGGGAAAGAGATGATGCTGCATGTGAGTGTGTGTGTGTGTGTCATATTGTCTGATGTCTTTCTATGTGTGTGTGTGTGTTTACCTGCAAAGATGGTTTTGGGGCATCCTGGTTGGTCGGCTCCTCCGTTGGCGTAGAAATCGATGTGACCGTGAGATCCTCTCAGACCAAAAGCTGAACATGGGAAACACACGTTCAGTCCATCAAGGTTATTTAATTTAAGAATCTTTCACAGAGCAAAATGACCAAAGCCCTATGGTTGTAAATTCAAAAAAGAATCGGATAATAACACATTTAGCAGTAGTCCAGGCAAAGTAGCGTTTTCCGACCGACTAATTGTAAAAGAATTTTTTTCAGCATAGATTATTTCTATGAGGTGTCCAGAACAACATACTAAAAGTTCTAAGAAATCCTAGTTGAGGAAATATGTTTAATTCTCATCAATGTGCCAATAAGGCAACAATACACCCCAAAAAGACTATTTTTTTCATTTACTCCAATCAAAATAAAACTTTACACAACGAAAGTAGCCATGAAACGTAACATTTTTTGTATTACAAGTTTCTTTGAAAATGAATTTATGTATGTATTTGTCATACATGTGAATGGTTTTTCTGCCTATGCAAATTAGGACATATTCAATAAGTGTGGAGCTCATGTGCTTGTCAAATTCATTTCAAAAGAAACTTGTAATACAAAAAATGTTACGTTTCATGGTTACTTTCATTGCGTAAAGTTTTATTTTGATTGGAGTAAAGGAAAAAAATAGTCTTTTTGGGGTGTATTGTTGCCTTATTGGCACATTGATGAGAATTAAACGTATTTCCTCAACTAGGATTTCTTAGGACTTTTAGTATGTTGTTCTGGACACCTCATAGAAATGATCTATGCTGAAAAAAATTATTTTACAATTACTTCTATTTTTGGCTCCAAAATGGGCTACTTTGCCTGGACTACAGGTGGAACATGAACCAAACTAAAAACAGGTAAAGATGATTCTGTCGTTTCCGGTCGTTCTTCTCTCTCTGATGTTTGTTCAAGTGTTTCTGATCAGTTTGGTTTGAATCAGTTATTTGATGATATAAGAACAGGCTGAGACTGACTCCTGAAACAGGTGATATTTAGGGTCACGTCTCATCCAGATCCCTCATTGTGATCGTTCAGTTTATTTCTAGACGCTCACAGTTCATGTCGGTGTGAAGCACGTCCACGAACATGGCGTCGGAGGGATCCAGCCTCTGCTCCGTCGTGGCGCTGGTGAACATCGGCCCGGCCGGGTCCAGACCTGGAGACAGAGAATAAAAGAGTCGACTGAGACTTGTGTGAAACTTTTGATTCCAAATCCGTCTCTGACACTAACGACGGAGAATAAAACTGTTTCTTCGTACGAGTTGTATTTCAAGTTCTGTATCTTTGTTTGCAAGAAACAGGAACATTGAAAGTAAACATGTTTCAAAATGATTTATCTCCTCCGTCCCTCTGTCCCTCCGTTTCTCCGTCTCTCCGTCTCTCTGTCCCTCTCTCTCTCCCTCTGTCCCTCTCTCTCTCCCTCTGTCCCTCTTTCCCTCTGTCCCTCTCTCCCTCTGTCCCTCTCTCCCTCTGTCCCTCTCTCTCTCCCTCTGTCCCTATTTCCCTATTTCCCTCCGTCCCTCTGTCCCTCCGTCTCTCCGTCCCTCCGTCTCTCTGTCCCTCTCTCCCTCTGTCCCTCCGTCCCTCTGTCTCTCTGTCCCTCTGTCCCTCTCTCCCTCTGTCCCTCTGTCCCTCTGTCCCTCTCTCTCTCCCTCTGTCCCTCTCTCTCTCCCTCTGTCCCTATCTCCCTCTGTCCCTCCGTCTCTCCGTCCCTCTGTCCCTCCGTCTCTCTGTCCCTCCGTCCCTCTCTCTCTCTCCCTCTGTCCCTCTGTCCCTCTCTCTCTCCCTCCGTCCCTCTGTCCCTCTGTCCCTCCGTCCCTCTCTCGCTCTGTCCCTCTGTCCCTCCGTCCCTCCATCCCTCCGTCCCTCTCTCGCTCTGTCCCTCTGTCCCTCCGTCCCTCTCTCGCTCTGTCCCTCCGTCCCTCTGTCCCTCCGTCCCTCTGTCCCTCCGTCCCTCTCTCGCTCTGTCCCTCCGTCCCTCTGTCCCTCTGTCCCTCCGTCCCTCTGTCCCTCCGTCCCTCCGTCCCTCTCTCGCTCTGTCCCTCCGTCCCTCTGTCCCTCTGTCCCTCCGTCTCTCTGTCCCTCTGTCCCTCCGTCCCTCCGTCCCTCCGTCCCTCCGTCTCTCCGTCTCTCCGTCCCTCCGTCCCTCCGTCCCTCTGTCCCTCTCTCTCTCTCCCTCTGTCCCTCTGTCCCTCCGTCCCTCCATCCCTCTCTCGCTCTGTCCCTCTGTCCCTCCGTCCCTCCGTCCCTCCGTCTCTCCGTCCCTCCGTCCCTCCGTCCCTCTCTCGCTCTGTCCCTCTGTCCCTCTCTCTCTCTGTCCCTCTGTCCCTCCGTCCCTCTGTCCCTCCGTCCCTCCGTCCCTCTCTTGCTCTGTCCCTCTGTCCCTCTGTCCCTCCGTCCCTCCGTCCCTCCGTCCCTCTCTTGCTCTGTCCCTCTGTCCCTCTGTCCCCATGTATAAATAAAGTGAGAGGTTAAAGGCCTTTTCTGAACCGTTCCCTACAGCCCTCAGTCGGGTCCGGTTCTCACCTGTGATGCGTCCGATCTTCCCCTCCAGGTTCGATCCCACGAACCCGGCCAGGTGAGCGCCCAGGCTGACGCCGATGAGGTGGACTGAACTCAGAGAGGCTCCTCCCACCTGCACACACACAAACACCAGCCTGTCGTTCACCTCCGGCTCAGACACACCTACTAGCTGTGTGTGGTTCGGTGACCTGTTCTCTCACCTCCATGGTCCTGATGAACCCGGTCAGGTTGTGGGCCGCCTCCCTGGTGTAGGCCACGGCGGTGAAGTAGTTGAGGTTGGCCGCCCCCTTGTTCCAGTCCACCACGATCACGTTCATGTCCTCCTGCTCGGCCAGCAGGCGGACCAGGTGGTCGATCCAGATGGGGGGGGCTCCGGTGGGCCGGTAGCCGTGGATGACGAAGGCGGTGGGACGGGACAGGTTGAAGAGCGGCTGTGCGGCCGGGTGCCGGTGGTCGATCTCGCGGCCGCAGTCCAGGTTGGCGCGGGTGTAGAGGAGCAGCCGCACGTACAGGCTGGTTCCCATGAAGCAGTGAGACAGGTTCAGGTCCGTGAAGCTGTCGCAGGGCTCGCCCCCCCCACTCTGCTCCTGACCTGAGGGCACAGAGCGGGCGACAGCTGAGGCTCATGGGAAAAAAAATCATTCGTGTATTTGATCGTGAGACAAAGCAAAGGACAGATCGATGGAGAACAGCAGCAACCCTCTGTCCCTCTACCCCTCTGTCCCTCTGTCCCTCCGTCCCTCTGTCCCTGTGTCCCTCTGTCCCTACGTCCCTCTGTCCCTACGTCCCTCTGTCCCTCTGTCCCTACGTCCCTCTGTCCCTCTGTCCCTCTCTCTCTTTCTGTCCCTCTGTCCCTCTCTCCGTCTCTCCCTCCGTCCCTATGTCCCTCCTTCCCTCTCTCCCTCTCTCCTTCTCTCCCTCTGTCCCTCTCTCTCCCTCTCTCCCTCTGTCTCTCTGTCCCTCTTTCCCTTTGTCCCTCCGTCCCTCTCCCTCTCTCCCTCCGTCCCTCTCTCCCTCTGTCCCTCTCTCCCTCTGTCCCTCTGTCCCTCTCTCCGTCTCTCCCTCCGTCCCTCTCTCCCTCTCTCCCTCTCTCCCTCTGTCCCTCTGTCCCTCTCTCCCTCTCTCCCTCCGTCCCTCTCTCCCTCCGTCCCTCTCTCCCTCTGTCCCTCTCTCCCTCTCTCACTCTGTCCCTCTCTCCCTCCGTCCCTCTGTCCCTCTGTCCCTCTCTCCCTCTGTCCCTCTCTCTCTCTGTCCCTCCGTCCCTCTCTCCCTCTCTCCCTCTCTGCCTCTGTCCCTCTCTCCCTCTGTCCCTCTGTCCCTCTGTCCCTCTCTCCCTCTCTCCCTCCGTCCCTCTCTCCCTCCGTCCCTCTCTCCCTCTGTCCCTCTCTCCCTCTCTCACTCTGTCCCTCTCTCCCTCCGTCCCTCTGTCCCTCTGTCCCTCTCTCCCTCTGTCCCTCTCTCCCTCTGTCCCTCTCTCCCTCTGTCCCTCTCTCCGTCTCTCCCTCCGTCCCTCTCTCCCTCTCTCCCTCTCTGCCTCTGTCCCTCTCTCCCTCTGTCCCTCTGTCCCTCTCTCCCTCCGTCCCTCTCTCCCTCCGTCCCTCTCTCCCTCTGTCCCTCTCTCCCTCTCTCACTCTGTCCCTCTCTCCCTCCGTCCCTCTGTCCCTCTGTCCCTCTCTCCCTCTGTCCCTCTCTCTCTCTGTCCCTCTGCCCCTCTCTCCCTCTCTCCCTCTGTCCCTCTCTCTCTCCCTCTGTCCCTCTCTCCCTCTGTCCCTCTCTCCCTCTCTCCCTCCGTCCCTCCGTCCCTCCGTCTCTCTCTCTCTCTCTCTCTGTCCCTCTGTCCCTCCGTCCCTCGCCCCCCCCACTCTGCTCCTGACCTGAGGGCACAGAGCGGGCGACAGCTGAGGCTCATGGGAAAAAAAATCATTCGTGTATTGTATCGTGAGACAAAGCAAAGGACAGATCGATGGAGAACAGCAGCAACTTTCACTGAGGTCATCGTTTCTGAGGGCATGAACCTGCAGGTCGGAGAGGTCAAAGGTCAGAGAGGTGTGACAGTAAATGCTGAGATCACTTCTTCGTTTGGTTTCTCGTGCGTGGCGGCGTCGGTTTGACCTCCTCAGCTCCGACAGGCGAGGATTCAACAGGAAGCCGGGATAACGGAGAGTCTGAAGTGAATCCCCTGGAGCTGAGTGGGAAACACTCTGGCGTGAGGCCTCCAGGCTGAAACTATGGATCTATACACTCGGTGCTTTATGAACAGTTTGACTCCACGTGGATCATCATCTGTAAAGTGAACTTCAGCTGTAGAAGAAGACTTGAAACTAGAGATTGAGAAATTATCTCCTGAGGAAAACGTTGACTGATGTTATAGATTCAGTGTTTCAGAGAGGGAGAGACGCCTCGTTGTCCTTCCCTCTGTCCCTCTGTCCCTCTGTCCCTCTCTCTCTCTCTCCGTCCCTCTGTCCCTCTCTCCCTCTGTCCCTCCGTTCCTCTGTCCCTCTACCCCTCCGTCCCTATGTCCCTCCGTCCCTCTGTCCCTCTGTCCCTCTCTCCCTCTGTCCCTCTCTCTCTCCCTCTGTCCCTATCTCCCTCCGTCTCTCCGTCCCTCTGTCCCTCTGTCCCTCTGTCCCTCCGTCCCTCCGTCCCTCTGTCCCTCTCTCCCTCTGTCCCTCCGTCCCTCTCTCCTTCTGTCCGTCCCTCTGTCCCTCTCTCTCTCTCTCCGTCCCTCTGTCCCTCTCTCCCTCTGTCCCTCCGTTCCTCTGTCCCTCTACCCCTCCGTCCCTATGTCCCTCCGTCCCTCTGTCCCTCTGTCCCTCTGTCCCTCTGTCCCTCTCTCCCTCTGTCCCTCTCTCTCTCCCTCTGTCCCTATCTCCCTCCGTCTCTCCGTCCCTCTGTCCCTCTGTCCCTCTGTCCCTCCGTCCCTCCGTCCCTCTCTCTCTCTGTCCCTCTGTCCCTCTGTCCCTCTGTCCCTCTGTCCCTCTCTCTCTCCCTCTGTCCCTATCTCCCTCCGTCTCTCCGTCCCTCTGTCCCTCTGTCCCTCTGTCCCTCTGTCCCTCCGTCCCTCTCTCCCTCTGTCCCTCTGTCCCTCTGTCCCTCTCTCCCTCTGTCCCTCCGTCCCTCTCTCCTTCTGTCCCTCTCTCTGTCCCTCTGTCCCTCTCTCTCTCTGTCCCTCTGTCCCTCTCTCTCTCTCTCTGTCCCTCTGTCCCTCCGTCCCTCTGTCCCTCTCTCCCTCTGTCTCTCTCCCTCCGTCCCTCTCTCTCTCTGTCCCTCTGTCCCTCCGTCCCTCTGTCCCTTTGTCCCTCCGTCCCTCTCTCCCTCTGTCCCTGTGTCCCTCCGTCCCTCTGTCCCTCTGTCCCTCCGTCCCTCTGTCCCTCTGTCCCTCTGTCCCTCTGTCCCTCCTGATGAACTGATCTGTATTTAGCAGACACGGATCAGGCTGCTATAAAAAAACACCTCATCCCCTGTAGCTCCGCCCCTCCATGGACACAACAGGTGATTACAGCTGTCAGTCAAACAGGGGGGGCGGGGCTACAGGGTGGAGATGGCCCCAATCCAACCCCATATTAGTAGAGTGTGTGTAACAGATGAATGGCCGACACATTGTGTGTGTGTGTGTGTGTGTGTGTGTGTGTGTGTGTGTGTGTGTGTGTGTGTGTGTGTGTGTGTGTGTGTGTGTGTGTGTGTGTGTGTGTGTGTGTGTGTGTGTGTGAGCGACTGTATATTTACTTTTACAGCAGCAGACAGAAAGAGAAGCAGGCCTTTCTATTTTAACTTCAACCTGGAGACGATGGGTTGACTTTAAATAATCTGTTCCTTCCTGCACCTCACTAAGCTCTCTGTACACACACACACACACACACACACACACACACACACACACACACACACACACCTCTAAGTACGACACACTCATGTTTCCCTCCTCGCTGATAAGGATGAACTCTCACCAGATTCTCACCAGAGGATCCTTTAAAAGTGATGACTGAAGAGCTGTGGGTGTTTTTCTTACCGTTGCAGAGCAGGAGGATTCCCAGCAGACCCACGAGTCTGCGGGTCAGCATCCTTCCTCCGACCACCAGAGGAAAACAGGGAGTGAAGGAGGTGAAGAGGAGGAGAGAGACAAGCTCTCAGTGCCGAGGGAAGGAGGTGACTGAGGGAGGGAGGGAGGGACTGTTGGGGAGATAGAGAGAAAGAGAGGGAGGAGGGATAAGAGGGTCTGTTTGAAGAAGGATGGAGAGGTGGAGACAACAAGAGAGAGGAAGATAACATCTCTGAGTTATTCATATTTTGGTGGACCTCTTGAGAAGTTAAAATATGTTGTTTATGAGATGTTTATGGACTTTGGTAAGAATGGTGAGATTGAAGAGGCATCGGAAATGTGAAGTGACGAATCTGTTGTGAGGAATGTGCTGTACTCTGTTACATGTCTGTGACTGTATTTTATTTTACTTATATATATTTATTAATTTTTTTTGTTTTAATTTAGTTTAAACTAAATTAGTATTTCCGTTGTAATTTGTTGTCCTTCTTGAATTAATGTTTTAATCATAACTTAGCAATTTTTTTGATATTTGTATTATTTATGGTCATTTTATGCTGCCATATGTTCAGGTTGGGTGAGGTTGTTGTATATATGTGAATTGATGTAAATTTATAAAACCAATAAATATATGTTTAAAAAAAAATATTGTGGTGGACTGTTTTATACATACTATCCTTATTGCTTAGCATGTTGTGTATCATGTAAAAATATTAGGGCTGGGCAAGTTAACTCGTTTCAATCGAGTTAACTCAAGTGATGAGTTAACTCGATTAATTATTTTATCTCGCATTCACTCAGGTTTGATTATTTATTGTTTTATTGTGAAAGTCAGGCTTTTATTTTGTGAAAGTCTGTTGCTGACTGCTGCAGAACAGGAAAAAAGAAAATAATTGGCGGATAAACAATCGAGTTAACTCATCACTTGAGTTAACTCGATTAAAACGAGTTAACTTGCCCAGCCCTAAAAAATATTTTAGCCACGATAATCAAACATACAATCAGATATTGTTACAGTGCTGAGAGCAGAGTTATGAGATTAAAGTGACAGAGTCTGTTCTGCATCTTGTCATATTTTAATGTTCACTTCTGTTCAAACTATGTTTAATAGTTGAAACCAGACAACAGTACAGTAGAGGGACGTCAGCTCTTCCACCGGGGGGGAAATCTGTGCCCACAAAAGTTGTTTGCCCCACCAGCGCTGGTTATTAATAGCTCCACAGACTGTGACCACACTGCACCCAGCCCATGCTGCCCTGTACTCACTGCATCTCCACAGGAACACATGTAATTTAACATGGACGGAGACAGCAGAGCCCCAGTGAAACTGAGCGAGACACGGAAATCACAAAGTCAAAGACAGAAAGACACAGAAAGACACTGTGGACTCGCTGTCCTCTGCACGTCTGGTTCCATCACGAGTCTCTGAGTCCGAAGTTTGATTCCACCTCAGTTTGCTGAAATTGTTCTTTTGTAAAGAAATCTGTGGTCTCCCCTTTAATCCATCCATTATCTACTTCTCTTTAATTCCTATTAGGGCTGGGCAAGTTAACTCGTTTTAATCGAGTTAACTCAAGTGATGAGTTAACTCGATTAATTATTTTATCTCGCATTAACTCAGGTTTGATTATTTATTGTTTTATTGTGAAAGTCAGGCTTTTATTTTGTGAAAGTCTGTTGCTGACTGCTGCGGAACCGGAAAAAAGAAAATAATTGGCGGATAAACAACCATGGATAAGGGTACCGAGCTTTTACATGGCCATTTTCATTTTAAAGTCCTTCCAGACGGCAGAGTCGACAGAACCAAAGTTATTTGAAGCCACTGCCAAGGTGAATTTTCTTATCACCGGAGAACTTCCTGTCTAAAATATCACCTGAATGCAAAACACACAGTTGATATCAACAAATCATTCAACGAAACAGCGAGTGGAGCGAGGCTTCGGCAGACTACGTTAGACGCAGGGAGGAGTATACATGTTTCATAACGAAGAGGATAACATTAATGCCCTGGCAGTGGCATTGAGCTTTAACTTTGTATTTGCTTTGATAACATTGTTAAGTTGAGATTTACACTGAATATTTTATTTAACTGCTACTGTATTAAATGCTGATGTTAAAAGTGTTTGCACAACAAATGTTATGGCACTTTCGTTCATATGGCAGAACATTGAAAATAAAATTGCGCTATACACTACTTTTTAATTCATTATTGGATTTTGCGTATACAAATGCGATTAATCGTGATTAATCAGGGAAATCATGCGATTAATCGAGATTAAAAATGCCCAGCCCTAATTCCTATACAAGATTTTGTATCTTGTATCCTTGATAACTGCAAACTTCACGAATAGGAATAAAAACCTTTTGTCTAACAGCAAACTTTACGCAGTTGTACGATAATATTATTGGCCTATTTTACACTAAAGGGATGTAAATAGCTAAGAACACTAACACGTGTGTTTTCAGCTCTGCAGACCTGGACTGAACTGATGCAGCAGATGAAAGATCAGCGACAGGTCACCATGTCCTGCTCGGCTAAAGAGCTTATTTCTGGAGGCCACGCCCTCGTCTGTCACCTGACCTGACTCAAAACTGAGACGTGGATTATTAAACCAGTTTCACTGTTTCTTCCTCAAAGTAAAACTCCGACAGCAGCGACGTTTTCTGATTCTCAAGGAATCAAAGCAACGATTCATCTGATTTCTCCTCCACACCTGACCCCTGACCTTTGGATTCCCACTAAGATATGTGAAGACCCCGGTTAGAAGGAAGTGCCAGAAACATGGCATGCTGGTTAATATTTAAAAAAATATCTTATACCTTATATAAAGAATGAAAAAAATGAGACAAGCTGTGAGTTCATCGTTTGAGTAAGTTGATAGAAACAGAAATAGCAACCTCTGAGTTCCTGCTCCTGGATCCAGAGCCGATCATCATCTGATCCCGAGCCGACGCTCAAGTTCAGGTTAAACCTCGAGCAGCGTCTCCTTCGGTAAATAAGCGTGAGGGGTCTGACGTTCTATTATAAGCGTCCTCAGCCAAAGCTGCCGAGATAATCGCAGCTCAACCGAGGGACCCGAACATTTTCACGTGTTAAACTGCAGCTTTAGGTCCTGATAATAGGATCCGACATGAATCCGTTCTCTGACACCATGAGCTGGACTTCCTGTTTCTACCGGACGGGCCTCGGTGCCTTCACGTGTCTGAGAGTCGGGTTCTGACTCCGGTGAGAAAACACCTCGGCCTCCACCGACCCGTCAACACCTGGGTTTCTGCTTCCTACTGGAGAAATGTAAAAGAGACCAGAACGGCACCAGTTTAGTTGTGGATGCAGATCGGGGGCGGAGCCAGGAAGTAGATCAAGAGGCTCAACAAGCGTCTCTCAGTAGAGTTCATGGCCCTCCGTCTGGAAACCACATTCAAATTCACTGGATCCATATTTTCATTTGAGAATCATTTCCCTAAAGATGTCGGATTTGTTTTGTGGTTTGTTGAACGTGAACCAGCAGCGATTAAAGCAGCAGAGGGGAGGAGCTAAGACCAAAGCAGACGAGCAACGCAGATCTGCTGAAGTGAAGCTGACAGGGAGCAACTGACACAAAGAGTGCGTGTGTGTGTCTGTGTGTGTGTGTGTGTGTGTGTGTGTGTGTGTGTGTGTGTGTGTGTGAGTGTGTGTGTGTGTGTGTGTGAGTGTGTGTGTGTGTGTGTGTGTGTGTGTGTGTGTGTGTGTGTGTGAGTGAGTATGTGAGTGAGTGAGTGTGTGTGTGTGCGTGTGTTTGTGTTTGTGTGTTAGTGAGTGTGAGTGTGTGAGTGTGTGTGTGTGTGTGTGTGTGTGTGTGTGTGTGTGTGTGTGTGAGTGAGTGTGTGAGTGTGTGAGTGTGTGTGTGTGGCCGTGTGTGTGTGTGTGTGTGTGTGTGTGTGTGTGTGTGAGTGAGTATGTGAGTGAGTGAGTGTGTGTGTGTGTGCATGTGTGTGTGTTTGTGTGTTAGTGAGTGTGAGTGTGTGTGTGTGTGTGTGTGTGTGTGGGGGGGGTGTTTGTGTGTGTGTGTGTGTGTGTGTGTGTGTGTGTGTGTGTGTGTGTTTGTGTGTTAGTGAGTGTGAGTGTGTGTGTGTGTGTGTGTGTGTGTGGGGGGGGTGTTTGTGTGTGTGTGTGTGTGTGTGTGTGTGTGTGTGTGAGTGAGTATGTGTGTGGCAGTGTGTGTGTGTGTGTGGGTGGATGGATGGATGGGTGGGTGTTTGTGTGTGTGTGTGGGGGTGTGGGTGGGTGGGTGTTTGTCTGTGTGTGTGTGTGAGTGAGTATGTGTGTGGCCGTGCATGTGTGTGCGTGTGTGGCCGTGTGTGTGTGTGGGTGGGTGTTTGTGTGTGTGTGTGTTTGTGTGTGTGTGTGTGTGTGTGTGTGTGTGTGTGTGTGTGTGAGTGAGTGAGTGAGTGTGTGTGTGTGTGTGTGTGTGAGTGAGTGTGAGTGAGTGAGTGAGTGAGTGAGTGTGTGTGTGTGTGTGTGTGTGTGTGTGAGTGAGTATGTGAGTGTGTGAGTGAGTGTGTGAGTGTGTGTGGCCGTGTGGCTGTGTGTGTGTGTGTGCGTGTGTGTGTAGCCGTGTGGCTGTGTGTGTGTGTGTCTGGCTGTGTGTGATTCTTGTAATGTTTTGACTTTAATTGTAAAATCACCACTTTACAATTGAAATATGATTTATTCTCATATTGTTTCCCTATCAATGGCTCTAATACTCCATCGTAGTTTTATGAAATCCCTGCACAGAGATGATTTATAAAAACATTTAAACTTTGTCTTTTTATTGTTTGTTCACACAAGTTAAGCCTCTAATTACCTGACATGTGGATCATTCTTTATTCTCAGACATTTGCATTAAAAAATACAACAATTCAGACAAGAAAAACTAAATGTTAACATCGAACAAACGAGTTTTAATGTCCTTCAACATACTTTTGATCCGGGATAAAGTTCCATACTTAATAATCTTCTGTTTAATGGGAACAATTCATATTCATTGAGTTCCTCTTGTCTTCCTGTATCTGAGTTAAATTCTCTTCAGAGAAATAAACTGTCTTGTTTTTATCTTCCTGTTCTGATCAGACTTCTATCGTTCAGATGAAGTGTTTCAGTTCAGTTGATCAGTCGATCGTGTCTCACTTTGTTTCTCTCTCTTCACACGAGCACAAATTTACATGTTCACACTTCCTGTGAAACTCTCGGTGGTTTTCTTGTCTCTGTGTTAGTGTTGAGAGCTGACCTCACACCCCCAGCCCTCATCCGCCTGCCAGGGCCGTGCCTCCATGGCTGCAGCGCTAACCCAGACCTGCTGCCGCTCTGGGGAGTGAAGGGCGTCTGAAGGAACGTCTCTGTGTCTCCACGCCATGGCAGAATCTCTCCCGCTGTGCTACCACGGCGCCATCAGCAAGAAGGAGTGCGAGGAGCTTCTGGGAAAGAAGAACAAGGACGGAGCGTATCTGATCCGAGCCAGTGAGACGCTCCAGGGAGCCATGTGTCTGTGTGTCTAGTGAGTGCTTTCCATTCATCTAATTTCACACCTAACAATAATCCTAATATTTATTAGATTTCAAATGAAAAGTACAGAGGATAAAATTATGGTTTCATAAACATTTGTGTTGGTTTTAGTTTGTTTTCATGTTACCATTGTATTTTACTCCTGTATCCGTATTACCAGTGTTACCACCAAATATTATACAAGAATATTTTTGATCTGAGCATGTATACAAAACAATATTTTCTCATAAAGCAGATATTTAAAATGTTCATCAGGGATCTTGATCTACTCGTCATTTAAGTATTTATTTTACACTGTAAAACATTCAACATTCAACTCCGTCAAATTAATTGGTTTAAAAAAAGATATGAGGCAAAATACATTTCTTGTTTTATTCCGTTTGTGTGTTTCCTGTAACTCCTCTCTCTCTGTGTGTGTGTGTGTGTGTGTGTGTGTGTGTGTGTGTGTGTGTGACTCAACAACCCATCATCACACGGAATGTTGTTGTTGTTTCCGCTGATTGGTCAAAGGTCAATTTAACAAATTACAGTCGGAAACACACATTAAATCAAGAGAATAATAGATGAGAGGAATGATATCTTCCACAGACACTGACAGAAAGATTATAACTGTGTTAAATAGTTTGTTCTGGTCTCTCTCTGTGATCTCTGTGTTCATTTGTGTCGTGTTTTATTTCTTGAACTCTGATGTTTGTTTGTGAAACAATTGAAAAGTAGTTTGATTTGTGTTTGAAATTCAGCTTTGTTCCATCTCTACAGTAAAAAGAAGGTGGTGAATACCTACAGGCTGTTTCAGACATGTACTGGACAGTACACTCTGCTGGTACACACACACACACACACACACACACACACACACACACACACACACACACACACACACACACACACACACACACACACACACACACACACACACACACACACACACACACACAGATCAGCATCGATCAGCTTCAATAAGCTGAACTTCACAAACACCAATTAAATGTTTTTTGTTTAGATATTTACATCTTTACTAAGTAACCTGTCAAACAAGTCTCACCTTAAACATTAAAAACACAATATGAACAAACAGGAAACATCGTGGCTGTGAACCACATTCAGCCTCTCAGAAATACAGAAATTTCTGAGAATCCGACGAATGCATAACTTAATTTTTGACAGTTTAAAATTCTCATTGCCTTCAGTTTTGAATACACATTTCAGCTGTATATGGAAACTGAGTAGTTATCAGCGCTCCCACCAGAGGAAACTTCCCTGACGCTTCAACACAAAAACGCCACAGACCACAGAGATGTGCTGATAGAGGCTTTCAAGTGCGTACTCATGTTGATTTGAATCAGACGGGCCAGCTATCTGAAGTGTGACTCTTAGCTTCTATCGTTTTGAACACATGCCTCTCCAACCACGTTGCTGCTTAATGAACATAGTGCTTACTGTAGGTTCCTGGTCACTTCTGAACTTGGGTCTTATTTCAAGTGGCTCTGTGAAAGATGATAGACTCACACTCTGCAGTATCACTGTCAAATCTGAGGCCGTCATGGAGAGGAAGCTTGAGGGGAAGTGACACGATGTCTGTCATCTCTCTCGACTGTTTGCTGTGTCATCCCTTCAGACGGCAGGAGGTGTGCAGGAGATGTGTTTTAAGACCTTGGATGATCTGATCCTGCACTATAAGAAGAAGAACCAGGGCATGGTCATGCACCTGCGGCACTCTGTGAAAAGGAAGACGGCCTTGTTGATCCAACCCCGAAGACCACCTGAAAATCCAGTGGAAGAAGACAAGCAGAGGATGTTGGTAGAAGCGTCGGATTATGAGAGTGAGTCATCTATTCAAACCGATGTTTCTCTTTTCATCTCACAGCATCTTCTTTAATTTGTGACTTATTTCATTTTCTTTTTTTCTCCTAGATGTTACGGACTCCGACTATGTTGACGTCCTCCCTGAATAACTCCTACTTCAACTACACTGGATTAAATTCAGAAGATTAAGGAAAGAAAACATGGATGAAATGAGGTTCAGACGTTCATGTTCTCCAGAGGATGAATCCTACTGAGCTCCCTTCTTTATTTTTAAGCTTTTATCAGAAAAGGGAAACGACTGTGTGACTCATTTCACGAGGCCATTTTCATATGAAACTTGCAAACTTTCATACATGGAAACTCTTGACCTATGTAGCTTACACTATTTAAAGTTCACTGAGCATCAGCGCCCCCTGCAGCCACACGTGGGGATTAATCCTGTCGGGCTCCTTGTTGAGCGATTAAGTGGCTTTCATGTAGAGAAAAATCTAATTATGTGTAGATATTACCCATGATCCTCTGCTTCCTGCCCCAGAAGAGCTGCAGCTGTAACAAATCCACCAAACTCTGCTCAGAATTCTTCATGTTTTAACAATTTCCTGCTGAATATTGAAGATAAACTCTGGTTTTTCTGAGTGTTTCTAACTGATCTCAGTTCAGCTTCACTCTTCAGCCGCAGCTGGTTGAGACAGGTTGTGACTCTCAGTCAGTTCTTCTCTCAGAAGATGGAACCCACTCACCAGGGGGGGGGGAGTCACAGAGAACAGACGCTCAGCGAGAGAAGGAGGAAACTTTCTCCTCACTTTATTCAAACTGTTGATTTTGGGTAAAAACAAAGTTGTATATTGTCGCATTAAATAAATTCCTCAATGCAGCAAGATAAAAGTCTGTCGTTATGTTGTCGCTTATTTTCCACCACAGTCAACATCAACATCCATCGACAGTCGTTCAGGCTGCAGCTTCAGTTCTTTCTTTTGGTTTTTCAATTTGGAGACAAACCACTTTTAGCTCTTTCACTTCTTTGACCTTAAACAGACTCACGGACACAACCTCTTGTTCTGCAAAGATCAAATTCACAAAGACAGAAGAAGCTCACAGCGAGTAAAGAGTCCTCTTACATGCGTCATGAGAATAATGAGAATAATGAAACATAGTCTAAGTTATTAGATTGTGTTTGGATGATGTTCTGCAGATGTCACATGTGTGTTAACGGATTGTAGTTTTTATTAAAGAAAGAAAACTATAAACCTTTTACTTATATTCTATCTGATTGGTCCTAACTCCTTCACTTCTCTGTGGTTCCTTGTGACCGTCCATCGGTTCATCACAGTGTGAACGTGAGACGTGTGATGTTCAGCAGACCTCTCTCTGTGTGTGTGCACACAAACATCACCACACTTCCTGTGTGTTTCTCACTCCTCCAGCACGAGCTGACCTGAGACAGTTTCTACTGTTTGTCTTTGTCACTGATCATTTTCAAGCATCAGCTTCATAATCTTTACTGATATATGTAGTTTGAACTTTGAACATTTGTTTCTTTTGGGAGAAGGTGTTAATGTGGGGTCTCATGTTTTCCATTTATTTTAATGCATTCTGTAATATTGAACATGTTTGAAACTATCATATTATTGTTTGTTAGGTGTCACTCTGTTATTTTAACTTTATATCTAACTAACTAACTACACACAGAACATATGGAGGCCGCCATGTTTCTTGTAGGAGTCCAGACTGGACAAACTAAACCCTTTGAGTTCTTATGAAAACTGACTTTCATGTTTGGAAGAGGAGGGTGAGTGAGAGGTGTTCAGCTGCAAAACGACACTTCACCACTAGATGTCACTAGATTCTACACACTGCCACTTTAAGGGAGGCCTGTGACGATGTGTTGTCCCAGAAGATTGTGATCAGTGGTGTCATTCTGAAACCACTTCATACCAGTGATACAATAAGAGGATAGCATGATAATAATAACCCTCACAAAGAGCAGGGAACTTTAAAATGTTAAGAACATACAGTCTCAAGTTTGAATTAGAATTATAAATATTTAAAAAAGGGCTGAAGCCACTGAACCTTATAACACCTGTGATCAGACTTTGAGTCTTTCTGCTAACGTTAGTCACTTCTGCTTTTGCTCAGGAAAGAAGGAGCAGTTTATTGCAATTTTACAACCTGAACCTTACACTGACCCTCTAGTTGGTTAATGTTTAACAATGTTTATAGTGCAAGTTAATATGAGAGGACAGTTTGATTTACATTGTAAATATTGTAGTTCAGACTCTGAACCTCAGTTTCATGATTACTTTATATTCAATTTCTCTAAATAGACCCTTTCACCTGAATCTTACACACTGAGCGTGAGTGATTCAGCACGTTACACACAAGCTCGTGCAACTGATCAACACTGACATCACCTTTCTGAAGAACTAGAAATGAGAACAGAACGTAACCATGACGTCTTCTTGTTTGTGAATTCGAGAGCACGGCGTTCCACGTCGACAGCACCAACGGACAGTCCAGCCTCCAGACCTGAGAAGAACCTGCAAACTCAACTCACTACACACTAACAAACACACAAGCACTGCAACACACTGAAGAGGAACTGATTATCATTTTATTTCACGACGGGATTCTTCTGATTTAAATATGTGTTGAACAAAACGTCTTCATGGAGGGTTTGTGGCCCCGGACATGAATCTGTTGTAACAGGAGGTTTTTATATATGAAGAAACCTAAAGGCTGAATCCTGCTAAATGAAGTTTTCATCCAGGGCCCTGGGAAACGGTTACTGAGCAAAGGAGCTGGAGCTGCATGTTGTCGAAGTGGAACAGCAACCAAACTCCACACTGAACCCCCCCGCCCGCGGTCGACAGGATCAAATAATAGACTGTGAATGAAAAGCATCTCCACTTCCTCCCACTGTCCAGAAATGAAACCACGTTATGTCAGGTGCAAGGTCGTTTCGAACAGAGGTCGCTTCAGGCACTCGACCAATCAGAGTCAGTCTCAGCAGTTAGGCAGTTACGTCTCAAGAAATAACCCAATGACCTATACTGACGCCAGCCAGCAGGGGGCAATGGAGACAGGAACCTTAAGTCCAACTTGACGCCAAACCTTCACACAGGTTTAGTTCAACCCAGTGAGCTGGTCCATGAATCAGTCAGATTCCTGATCCCAGCTTCGTGCAGAGCGGCAGCAGCTGGAGACACAGATTCTTCCTCTAATACGACTGAACCTCTGTCGTATTTAATGTGACGTTATTTAAACAGACTAATCACTGAACTCTGAGTGTGTTGTTCTTTCTACACATATTAACAATGCGAGGTTAAAGTCCCTCAGAGATTAGATTTTATTGTAAATTTCTAGACATGTTGCACATTAATCTGCTGAAACTACGAAAAACTATTTGCAAACAAATCCTCGTGCAAAGTGCAAAACAGCCTCAAGCCTCTGGAGGTGAAAATTACATTTTTTAGAAAAATTGTGTTTAGATATTTACACGTTCATAAATTCTACACACACAAAAAAACACATATTTAGAAAGTTTCTGTTTCTTGTCATCTCTGACGTCTGATGAGTAAATTAACATCGGCTCAGAAATCCCAGGGGAGAGAAAACTTGTACCAGAACTTCACTGAGAAACAGCACATTTGAAAGTTTTCCTCATTCTCAGCGTAAACCGGTGGCAGCTGCCTGAACGTCCATCAGCTCGATGCAAACTGGAGCAGCTGACAGTTAATTCTTCTCAGTGTTAATGGTGCCAGTTTGTTAAGAGTATGAGAACCCCCCCCCCCCCCCTCAAAGCATCATGGGAACTGTAGGAGTAAAGGTAAGAAAACGATGAGAAGGCAAGAAATCAATAGAATGAACTTTTCTTATGTGGTCAGTGTTTGACAAAATAACTGATGAGGAATCTGTTTATTTTGAGAATGTTGAGTTCTGAACATTTAAATTACTTTTTTCAGAGATTTTAAAAGTAAACAATGACGAGACAGGAATAAGTCGTCTCCTTGCTTCTACACAGAGCGAGAACATTTCTCCAACCGCTGGTCACTGTAGCTTGAATGAAACAATAAGGAGGTAACAGTGAGACAGTTCAGGGACTGTTTTAAGATGCTGAGTCATAACAAAGTAACATTGTGTTGTCATGACGATGAAGGAACACGTCCTCGACTGTAAAAACCTTTCAGACACACCTTAATGTTTGGTTTCCCAATAAACTCTTTCACCTGAATCTTACACACTGAGCCTTCAATGTTTGATAGAGTGGCAACCTGTGATGTCAGTTTGAACTTTACTCTGAACTTTATCACTTAGTAGCTGATTGTAGTTATTTTGATACTCAGCACCGACTCAGCCTCATGTCCTCAAACCTGCTTATCTACATGTTTTCACCGTCTCTCCTTCCAGTAATCCACTTCCAGTTCTCACAGATGGAATAGATGCAGGATGTCAGTTCTCACAGAGTGAAGATGTCTGCGTTCAAGTCTCTGGTTGTGTTGATCCTCAACTTGTGGACTCTCACCACAGCAGGTACGTGAAGTCTGATCTTACTCAGAAATCACAGCTTCTGTTTGAACGTAGTACTTTGTACAGGCATGTTGGTTTCCATCAGACGAAGCAGGAAACATGAGAAATGATTGTGAAGGTTTATAACAACATAGAGAAACATGTTCTCACTGAGCTGGAGGTGAAACAGTTCACACCAGATGTTGGGTTCTTTTATTCTTCATTGAAACTTGAGCATCAACAGAACTGAACCAAGTTGTGGTTTTTAAAGGTTTTTGTGTGTGTGTGTGTGTGTGTGTGTGTCTGTGTGTGTGTGTGTGTGTGTGTGGGTGTGTCAATCTCAGCCCTGTGACACTCAAACACTGAAGATGCTGTAACATTTTATTTTTAAGAGAAACTAAAATCATCACATTAAGATTTAGTTACCAAATTCATTTTAATTGTAAAAAATTATTCTGTGATGAAGTCGAAAGGGAAACAGCTTCTCTTGTTCCAAGTGTTTTTTTTTTAAACAATTGCAACAATTCAGTAGCACTTAAATGGCACTTTGTAGTTTTGCTTTATTTTGAAGAAATTGTACTTTCTTGATTCTTGTTGTTCTGGGTTTGTTCCCTCGGGGTTAAGTGCACTTATTGTGAGTCACTTTGGATAAAAGCGTCAGCTAAATGTAATGTGATGTGTTGGAATCTTGCAGAACCAGATTGACTACGTTCCACAAACATTACAGAGGAAACATGTGATGATGCTTCAGTTTTTAATTCGTCACTGAATAAAACAACACATGCTTTATATAACACAATCAGATGATGCTAACTTTTTATTCTATATTTGAATCATAATGAACTTGAACTGATGCATATTCAGATTTTCACAATCCGTCTGGGAGCAAATGCTCTAATTGCTCTTTAAAAAAAGCTTCTATTCACCACAGTTGATCCTGAACTGGTTGTTTTTTGACCCGGTGTCTCACAGATGTTGAGGTCTCCTGTGTTTTAGAGGAGAGCTGCATCTTACCCTGCAGTTTCCAGCCTGGTACAGACCCAGTCATCCACTGGATGCAGGTGAAACCAGGCAACACTCGTGTCCACTCCTACTACAGAAGAAGAGATCAGTTTGATCACCAGAGCGAGCGCTTCAGAGGCCGGACATCGCTGTTCACAGATCAGATCTCCAGAGGAAACGCCTCCATCAGGCTGACGGGGCTGCAGCTTCAGGACCAGGGCCGATACAAGTGCTACACCAGCATCATCAATGGAGGCAACAAGGAGTCATTCATCAACCTGAGAGCAGATGGTAAAGAAACTCACAGTGAAAACAGAACACAATAACTAGAAATTATATTTGTCTCTGATATGATTATAAAACAGACGAGGCTGGAGATGCACTTGCTGTTTAGTGGTCACATGACCAGATGCTTCATGAGCGTAGCTGCACATTCTGGCTGTGAACTGTGAAACAGTCTAGAAGTGACAGATGATTTCTTGTGGAAGCTTCAACATTAAAAGAGTCATGTGATCATTGGTGAGGAGCGAAGTGGGAAACTAACTTTTCTTATTCAGTAAAGAAGAGAAAACAAAGTCTCTGGAAAGATATTTTCTAACAGTTTTTATTGGTTTTGAATGATCTCAGGTGAAAGGAGATGCTCCACAGAAGCAACAGAGCAAAGAGTCTTTCCTCCCACATCTCCACGTGGGAAACATCTTCCCTCAAACTGAATCTCTGTTGTCTTGCAGCTCCGGTGCGTCACGTGGACATTGAGCAGGTGGAGGACAGCTTCACCTGCCGCTCAGAGGGGATCTACCCCGAGCCGCAGCTCACCTGGTCCACCAGGCCTCCGTCCAACGTGACCCTTCAGATCCATACCACAGTGAAGGAGACGCAGCAGCAGCTCTATGAGATCAGCAGCACAGTGACACTGTCAGACAGAGACACTGTTCTGATCTGCAGCATCAGCACTCGCAGTGGCTGGAGGAGCTCGGTGTGGTATCAACCCAGTACGTTGGATCTGCTCTATGGAACTGAACCTTTGCTTGTTTCACCTACTGCTGCATATTCATATCTGCTCCTACAGATAACTCACATCTGATGATAGAACATGTTCAGAAACTCTCATCAGAGCCTGAAACCACATTCTGACAACGATGATATTATTTGATCCCTTTTCTTTTCAGCTCCCGTCCATGTGTCACCGAGTGAAACAACAACAACAATCCACTGCACTGCTCCAAACATCAAACCCCCGACACACCGGGTGTGGAAGTTCAACCACAGTCAGATCATTGTGGACCAGACCGGGGTGGACGCCCCCCCCAGGGTCTCAGAGCAGTGGAGGCAGCAGGTGGAGGATGTGTCAGCGTCAGGCAGCCTCAGGCTGCACCACTTATCTTCAGATCACCAGGGAACGTTCACCTGTGAACTCAGTAGTGAAGAGGAGACGCACTTCATCAACCGCTACGTGACGATAGAGGAAGGTAAGATCCCATGAGACGAGAAGTGATGATGAAATCCTCAGAGCGACTGTCAGACCTGAGGCTGGTGCAGTGAGTCCTGGTTCCTCCTGGTGGAGCAGATCCCCCAGGGCTCCGTCCTCCAGCTCATCAGGAGCATCATGTCCACATGTTGTCAGGAGAACAGGAACCAGGAGGACACGGACACACACACACACACACACACACACACACACACACACACACACACACACACACACACACACACACACACACACACACACACACACACACACACACACACACACACACACACACACACACACACACACACACACACACACCACGTTGATGCTACAGTTCTACTCTCTGAATTACAGGTTCTTCAGTTGCACTAATTGTGGTCGGAGTACTCGCTGTGTGTTTAGCATTCGGAGCTGGAGCAGGATTATACTACTTTAAAATACTAAAGGTAAATATTAATATTTACAATAATTCTGCTGTTCATGTTTTATGTGATGTTTCTTCTAATGATTATTTCTTTTGAAAAAACCCAAAACAGACCATCCAAAATCTGATGCTACAGAGGAAACATATACAGTAAGTTTACTGTATATTCTGAACTGAGAGTTACAATATTCAGCTTTTATGAATAACCCTGTTGTCATGGAGATGCTGTAAAATACTTTATTCTTGTCACGTTGGTCTAACAGCTTCATCTCAGCTGCATCAGCAGACACATCCTAAAGCATCAGTTTCTGAGAGTTCGTTCAAAAACCATATCGATATTAGAGTGAAAGAAAATCTGATACTGATAAATCAGCCAATAAATTTATGAAAAAGATTTGACAATGATTCTTGAGATGTCGTTATCAAACCCTTACGGCAAAGAAATGTAACTTTGACTTGGTATTTTACAGTTTAACCATGAACGTTATTATTATTAACAAAAATACAAAGAACTTATATTAAAAAATGTGTTTTATGTCAAATGTAACATCTATTAGTACCGTTCATTCTGTAAAATGAAAGTTTCTATATCAGTGAACATGAAGCAGATTTGTCTGTGAACGTCTCAGATAATTTCATCTGTTATTTCTGTCGTTTCCTGGAGGAGATGTTTGTCTCAGGTTCGTGGAGCAAAATCAAAAGCACAAAGAAATTCAAGATATAAAAAAAGAAGTTCAATGGATTCAATAAGATTAAGAGAGAAAGAAAATGTCCTGATGTTTGATAGTTTTACATCTTCTGCAGTTTGTGTTTATGACTGATGAAGAATAAAATTCCAGGAGATTAAGATTTCAGCAGCTCTGAATTTTCTTAATTTTCTTTACAGGTCAGTCAATGAAGAAAATAATAAGAACGCGAAACATGAAAATAAAGAAATGCTGCCTGTGACAGACAAACATTCAGGATGAAGAACACGAAGAAGAAGATGAAGACGTCAACTTGGAAAGACGAGGAGGTTCTAGAGCTTTAGGTGATGAGGCCGACAGCGGTTTCCATGGTAACAAGTCCGACCCGGACAACATCCTGCTGCCTTCTTCTTCTGTGAAAGAGCAAACGGCTTCAGTCACTGAACCATCAAACCCATTTGAATCCAGCTGCTGGTTTGAGGTGGAGACATAGTGTTGCTTTAAGTCTGTTTGAACTCTGGACAACATCCGGCAGAGACTTGAAAACCAGCAGCACCTGAATGAAACATCCTGAGAGCAAACTCATCTGACACGTTCAGCAGACTCACAAAACCTGAACCAGATTGAAGCTGAACTATAATCATTTAATGCTCTGGAAAGAATGTACAGATTTGTATTTTATACTGTTTTGTATTTTTACATATTTTTATGAAACACTACTTCATCGACTGATATGGCACATATAATGTTTTATTAAAATGTATTTTTATAAATCTTTGTGGTATCTTTCTGTATTTGACACATTTAGGATTTGACTCATCCGGGGATGAAAGTTTAAATACAGAACAGAGAGGACTGCTCAGGACTTTGGTGAACTTCTATCTTGTCCTCTAGCGCCACCTGCAGTTCCAAGCTTCCATTTATCCACTGAAGTCTAAATGAATCTCCAGATGTCTTCTCCTCTGGCTCCACCGTGTGGTCACTGGTTGTTCCAACACTTCCTGAGATCTTCTGATGTTCCTCTGGCAGGGGTCAGCAACCTTTACTATCAAAAGAGACATTTCTCCTCTTCCCCCAAATAAAACTTGTCTGGAGCAAAGAAACATATTGGATAACACATCTTATAAAGTTACAAGTATAAAGTTAAATATATAGTTATTCTCAGTGTTGTGTCAGTTTACACTTAAAGTGAACTAGTTCACTTTCATCTGTTTAATTTTGTGTTCATTGAGATGATTTAGGAGACGAACTGACGACCATGTGTTTAGTTATTAATCGATGGAGTCGGATCACGTCTGCGTGTCCCTCAGGTCACTTTAACACAGAGTCCTGACTGTGAGCGTCACGTGTTGTAATTAGCGAGATGATGTTTAAATGCTCCGAGGTGGAGTGAGCTGTCTGAATGAGGGTGCAGCCACAGAGAGGAAGAACAGAAACACAGACACAGTGTGAGTCGGTGTGTTGGTGAATAAATGCAGCAGCTGCTCCAGGAAAGGTGAAGTGTGTTTGTTCAAATCAACCTGATATCAGAAACATGTCCTGGATGTGTTGACCTCGAGGTCAAGCTCCTCTTTATTTACACCGTGTTCTCTCACTTCTCTCATCCACTGTGATCGTGTCGGGATCAGTCGCTGGAGAAGCTTCTGACTCGTTTACTGTTCGTTTGTCTTTATGACTTTAGCTTCGGTTATTAGGAGTTCACCAGGTTTCAGGCCTGTTCTTCAGTAACGGAGGTTCGGTGAGTAAACTCTTGTTTTCTTAACGCTTCACAGGTTTTACCTCCACATATGGGGAGGGAGCACTTTACAGAGTCACTTTCAGTTTACATGATACAATGAGACTTAGAGTGTGTGAGTCTACAGTCTAATCTTTCCTCTGTAACCTGCTGTTAACTGGTCTCTTCTTCCATTGATCCACATTCAGTTCTCACTGAATGAAAGAAAGATGTCTGCGCTCAAGTCTCTGGTTGTGTTGATCCTCAACTTGTGGACTCTCACCACAGCAGGTACGTGAAGTCTGATCTTACTCAGAAATCACAGGTTCTGTTTGAACGTAGTACTTTGTACAGGCATGTTGGTTTCCATCAGACGAAGCAGGAAACATGAGAAATGATTGTGAAGGTTAATAACAACACAGAGAAACATGTTCTCACTGAGCTGGAGGTGAAACAGTTCACACCAGATGTTGGGTTCTTTTATTCTTCACTGAAACTTGAGCATAAATAAATCTCGGCCCTGTGACACTTAAACACTAACCATGATGTAAGATTATATTTTCCAAAGTATTAAAAGAAAGAAAAATCATCACATTAAGATTTAGTTACCAAATTCATTTCAATGGTAAATAAATTAATCTGTGATGAAGTCGGGAGGAAACAACTTGTTCCAAGTGTTGGAATCTTGCCGAACCAGATTGACTATGTTCCACAAACGTTCCAGAGGAAACACCTGATGCAATTAAGTTTTTAATTGTCACAGAATCGAACAACACATGTTGTATAGAACCCATTCAGATGATGCTAACTTTGGATACTATTTTTCTATATATTCTAAATATATATTTTTATTGCACTTGATAATGATGTGTTTGTGTGTGTGTGTGTGTGTGTGTGTGTGTGTGTGTGTGTGTGTGTGTGTGTATGTGTTTGTGTTTGTGTTTGTGTGTGTTAATAAATATATGCCCTGTGATTAGATAATGCTGTCATCAAACATGGACGCGGAAATGAAAAGCCGCTCCGCGCCCATGTTAACAAACCAGTTCTGTTGAGCCGTGGTTCAGTTCTCTCTGAGTTTCTCTGCGTTCAGCTCGTGGTTCACTGCAGAATATACAGAGAAAATTAACTTTTAACACAGTTTCATTGTTTATCTTTTAAATTAATGTCATGAAGATAAATGATTGCATTGTTGCCTTTGCACAAATCAAAATAAAAGCCCACCAGCGTTTTTGTGTAGACCATAGACTGTACAGTGGATATAAAACGTCTACACACGCCTGTGAAATTGCGGTTTTTGTTAGTTTTTTTGTTTTGTTTTACAGTATTTGTCACCAGTTATAATTTAGGTAAAAGTAAAGAAATCTACAAGAAAGCACTGATATCTGCTTACAATCATATTTTAATTGTTTGTGTTGCTCATAAATGGCGACTTTCAAGTTGATAGCATTATAATAATAATATATGCAGATCAAAGATAAAATCAAAGATGTCTGCTGAGTTTAAATGTTTATTCAAACCACACAAATCAAATTAAAATACTAGTTTAATTATTCTGTTGAGAATATATTTGTAATTAAAGTGTAAAGACAATGTGAAGTGTGAGAATATGTATTTATTAAGCACAGTGAATATTGTGAAGAGGGTCAGGGTGTTCAAACCTCTGGGGTTGAATACCTGCTCCTTTAATAGTTGCCTCTTTTTAGATTCCCAGTCAGATCATTTCTGTCGCTGCAGTTTCCTCTCAATGGATTTTATTTTCTCAAAGAGTCGATCTCTGACCCACGAGTCCGAAGTGAAGTTAAATAAAGTTAAATTGAATCGACCTGTGGCTCTTGACAGCTGGTGATCACACATTTCATCGCCCTCGCCCAAGAGCTGCCTGAGGAAACTGCCTTGTTCTCCTGTGTGGACGAGCCGGCACTGGTTGTAGTGTCTGTGTGGAAACCAGTGGAAACACTGAGGTGTCGTAGAGTGGCCAGTGTGAGTCCATCAGCAACAACACGTTAAAGTAAAATAAGAACTGAACAATGTGGACTTGGACCAGGAGACATGTTGTTTCTGTTCCACATAAAGTCAAAGCTCCATCAAAACAACCACCACTTCCGGTGGAAACCCTTCACAATAAAGGTCCCATACAGGTACACTCATAGATATATATAAAGACTAGATATCTCGCTCGACGGAGCCGGACGTCACCACATGGCGGCCATCTTGTTGCGGGAGGCTCTCTCACCCATAACATTGTGTTGGTAGTGGTAAATAACCATAACTTGCTCAATTTTCAACCGATTTTGAAACGGTCTGGTTTGTTATAAACGTCAGAGATGTAGATATGACACTGTGTACTTATGAATAATTATGTTATTTTCTAAAAAAAATTAATAATTTATGCAGTGTCATAACTACATCTCTGACGTTTTTTTAACAAACCAGACCTTTTCAAAATCGGTTGAAAATTGAGCAAGTTATGGTTATTTACAACTACCAACACAATGTTATGGGTGAGAGAGCCTCCCGCAACAAGATGGCCGCCATGTGGTGAGGTTCGTCTCCGTTGGCCGGCAACGCGGCCGAGATATCTAGTGTTCATATCTGTGGGTACACTGCTTAGGATGACAGGAAACACAAGTTCACTGACAAAACTCTCACAATAAGGCAAATAAATGAATTAGCTTACATTCACACTGGGTGATGATCAACTGGGATACGTTTATACCAGAGGGTTTCTTCTAAATGAACATTTCTGTGATCAACACACAACTTTTCCACCTTGGTGTGAATCTGAGCCTCTTCTAGTCCAAAGTAACTTTTGACAGTAAATGTACGTTACACATTCGAATGCCTCGTGTGGCAGGAGGTTGTTTCTGTGAAAGCAGCTCAGATGAAACTACTGTATGTTAACTGTCAACAGCCAAACAGACAGACACTTCCATCAGGATATTTACATTCACAATCCGTCTGGGAGCAAATGCTCTAATTGCACTTTAAAAAAAGTTTCTATTCACCACAGTTGATCCTGAACTGGTTGTTTTTTTTCCCGGTGTCTCACAGATGTTGAGGTCTCCTGTGTTTTAGCGGAGATCTGCATCTTACCCTGCAGTTTCCAGCCTGGTAGAGACCCAGTCATCTTCTGGATAAAGTTAAAACCAGGAAACACTTGTCTCGTCTCCAAATACAGTGCCAGAGGTCAGATTGAACTCAAGGGCGAGCGCTTCAGAAGCCGGACATCGCTGTTCACAGATCAGATCTCCAGAGGAAACGCCTCCATCAGGCTGACGGGGCTGAAGCTTCAGGACCAGGGCCGATACGAGTGCTACACCGGCACCAACACTGGAGGCAACGGGTCATTTATCAACCTGAGAGCTGAAGGTAAAGAAACTCACAGTGAAACAGAACACAATTACTAGAAATGATATTTGTCTCTGATATAGTTATAAAACAGACGAGGCTGGAGATGCACTTGCTGTTTAGTGGTCACATGACCAGATGCTTCATGAGCGTAGCTGCACATTCTGGCTGTGAACTCTCAGCAGCGCCCTCTAGAGTATTTCACTAGATGGCACGACACAGATCTCAGATCAGATACAACTTCTGGATCTGCAACACACTGACATGTGAGATGTTGAATAATAATCACAATATGTCAAATGATTGAAGAGCTCCAGACATGAGGAGGCAGAACTGCAGCAGGAAGACAGACACTCTGTTGTGTGAGAAATACCTGGGGCGCCCCCCACAGGTGAAATCAAGTAGTGAGCAATAGTGGGTCTCCTGCAAAATAAAATAAAACACTTTATAAAACCTTGTGACAACTTCAGAGAAAGTTGTGATTTTCTCTGGTGTTCATCACACGACTTCTTCTAAATTCACGTGCACAGTTTACAGTGCTCATGAATCCACCTCGATGGAAAATGTGAACAACACTCTCACTTTCCTCATGTGTGATATGATCAGATTTACCTGAGTCATGTTTATCTCTGTCTGCTGAATTCAAAGTGATCTGTGTTGAACACGGGTCAAAAGGCCGAAGTCCGGCTGCTGTATAAATACTGATCACTATCACATAACCATGATTTCTATTACTGTGTGAGCTCAATACAACAACTCTCAGTTCAATGAGTAACATCAGGAAACAATCTAAGAAGCGACGGATGATTTCCTGTAAAAGCTTCAACAGTAAAAGAGTCATGTGATCATTCAACTGAGCTTCCTGAAGCAAACTCCAGGTTCTGGACGAGCGAAGTGGGAAACAGACTTTTCTTATTCAGTAAAGAAGAGAAAACAAAGTCTCTGGAAAGATGACTGTTTTATTTCTAACAGTTTTTATTGGTTTTGAATGATCTCAGGTGAAAGGAGATGCTCCACAGAAGCAACTGAGCAAAGAGTCTTTCCTCCCACATCTCCACGTGGGAAACATCTTCCCTCAAACTGAATCTCTGTTGTCTTGCAGCTCCGGTGCGTCACGTGGACATTGAGCAGGTGGAGGACAGCTTCACCTGCCGCTCAGAGGGGATCTACCCCGAGCCGCAGCTCACCTGGTCCACCAGGCCTCCGTCCAACGTGACCCTTCAGAACCAAACCACAGTGAAGGAGACGCAGCAGCAGCTCTATGAGATCAGCAGCACAGTGACACTGTCAGACAGAGACACTGTTCTGATCTGCAGCATCAGCACTCGCAGTGGCTGGAGGAGCTCGGTGTGGTATCAACCCAGTACGTTGGATCTGCTCTATGGAACTGAACCTTTGCTTGTTTCACCTACTGCTGCATATTCATATCTGCTCCTACAGATAACTCACATCTGATGATAGAACATGTTCAGAAAGTCTCATCAGAGCCTGAAACCACATTCTGACAACGATGATATTATTTGATCCCTTTTCTTTTCAGCTCCCGTCCATGTGCCACTGTTTGAAACAAGAACAACAATCCACTGCACTGCTCCAAACACCAAACCCCCGACACACCGGGTGTGGAAGTTCAACCACAGTCAGATCATTGTGTACCAGACCGGGGCCGCCGGCCCCCTCAGGGTCTCAGAGCAGTGGAGGCAGCAGGTGGATGTGTCAGCGTCAGGCAGCCTCACGCTGCACCACTTATCTTCAGATCACCAGGGAACGTTCACCTGTGAACTCAGGAGTGAAGAGGAGACGCACTTCATCAACAGCTACGTGACGATAGAGGAAGGTAAGATCCCATGAGACGAGAACTGATGATGAAATCCTCAGAGCGACTGTCAGACCTGAGGCTGGTGCAGTGAGTCCTGGTTCCTCCTGGTGGAGCAGATCCCCCAGGGCTCCGTCCTCCAGCTCATCAGGAGCTTCATGTCCACATGTTGTCAGGAGAACATCCAGGAACCAGGAGGACACACACACACACACACACACACACACACACACACACACACACACACACACACACACACACACACACACACACACACACACACACACGCACACGCACACACACACACACTACACTGAAGACACATCACTGCACTTTGTTGATGCTACAGTTCTACTCTCTGAATTACAGGTTTTTCAGGTTCAGTGGCAGGAATTGTGGTCGGAGTCCTCGTTGTGTGTGCAGCATTAGGAGTTCGAGCAGCAGTTTCTTATTCGTTATAATACTAAAGGTAAATATTAATACTTACAATAATTCTGCTGTTCATTTATTATGTGAAGTTTCTTCCAATGATTATTTCTTTTGAACAAACCCAAAACGGAACATCCACAATCTGATGCTACAGAGACAAAACCTTTAAAGTAAGTTTACTGTATATTCTGTACTGAGAGTTACAATATTCTGCTCTCAAGAACAACCCTGTTGTCATGGAGATGCAGTAAATTACTTTACTCTTGTCACGTTGCTCTAACAGCTTCATCTCAGCTGCATCAGCAGACACATCCTAAAGCATCAGTTTCTGAGAGTTCCTACAAAAACCATATCGATATTAGAGTGAAAGAAAATCTGATACCAATAAATCGGCCAATAAATTTCTGAAAAAGATTTGACAATGATTCTTAAGATGTCGTTATCAAACCCTTACGGCAAAGAAATGTAACTGAGACTTGATATTTTACAGTTTAACCATGAACTGTATTATTAATAACACAAATACAAAGAACTTTAACTAAACTTTGAACTTTAATTAAAAAATGTGTATTTGTCAAATGTAACATCTATTAGTGTCGTTCATTCTGTAAAATGAAAGTTTTTATATCAGTGAACATGAAGCAGATGTGTCTGTGAACGTCTTGGATAATTTCATCTGTTATTTCTGTCATTTCCTGGAGGAGATGTTTGTCTCAGGTTCGTGGAGCAGAAGCAAAAGCACAAAGAAATTCAAGATATAAAAAAAGAAGTTCAATGGATTCAATAAGATTAAGAGAGAAAGAAAATGTCCTGATGTTTGATAGTTTCACATCTTCTGCAGTTTGTGTTTATGACTGATGAAGAATAAAAATCCAGGAGATTAAGATTTTAGCAGCTCTGAATTTTTCTTAATTTTGTTACAGGTCAGACAATGAAGAAAATAATAAGAACACGACACCTGAATAACGAAATGCTGCCTGAGACAAACAAAGACAAACAAATACCTCAGGATGAAGAAGAGGAGCCGAACACGTAGAAGATGAAGACGTCAACTTGGAAAGACGAGGAGGTTCCAGAGCTTTAGGTGATGAGGCCGACGTCGGTTTCCATGGTAACGAGTCCGACCCGGACAACATCCTGCTGCCTTCTTCTTCTGTGAAAGAGCAAACGGCTTCAGTCACTGAACCATCAAACCCATTTGAATCCAGCTGCTGGTTTGAGGTGGAGACATAGTGTTGCTTTAAGTCTGTTTGAACTCTGGACAACATCCGGCAGAGACTTGAAAAACAACAGCTTAATAACATTACATTTAACACTTTTATCAAAAGCATCTTACAATAAGTGCATTCAAGTATGAGGCTGAACCCAGAACAGCATGAATCGTAAAAGTACAACTATCTTAAATTACTAATAACTGCACTGAAGTCCCTGCCGAAGACTCTTTGACACTTCCCATAGCAAATAATTCTATCTGCTCATATTGCACTATACCTACAGCTTATAGTATTTGTTTCTGTGCTTATTATATTTATTTGAATTTAAGTTTAGTTTCCAATTTTGTGTTTTCCTTATTCATAGAATATCTATCTAACTGTTTAAACTTTGTGGAAAAACACTGAACACTGGCTTCTCTTCTTGGATCATGGTGGATCCTGATCGTGAATAGCAGCTGATTGTTGACCATTATTTTCAACAAGAAGATTGTTATACAATGTTCCTCCTCACATACTCTACCATTACTGAGAATAAGTCCTCAACTCATTTACTTTTCACTTTGTTATGAACGGTTTCTTCAAACCAATGTTGTCAATATTCTTATATTTCTGATGTTCTCAGGATCTGTAGCACGTCTGTCCGTCCTGGGACAGATCCTCACATGTGGCTCTCTGAGGTTTCTACTTTAGTTTTATGTATTTTTACTCTTGAGGGTTAAGAACAGAGGATGTCTCACCTTGTTAAGTTCTATGAGATAAATATATATTTGTGAATATGGGTTATACAAATAAAATGTTATCGACTTTTTGGGAGCTGTCTGTCTTTATTTACTCTCTGTGATCCAACCTCTTTTCTATAACTAAACTGTACAAACTGAAACATAATCTAACATTCAATGAGAATTTTAACCGCACATTATTCTACAGTATTTGTCACCAGTTATAATTTAGATAAAAGAACAGGAATCTACACGAAAACACTGATATCTGCTTACAATCATATTTTAAGATTGTTGACTTCAGCACAGTGAGTTCTGTTAAGATTGTTAAAGTTTAGTCTATATAATGTTGGTGCATGTAGTTCTACTGGGAGCAGAGCTGGTTGGTATACACAACACAACACACAGATCCACACAACAACACAATCACTTTGTGATGATCTGACTTAGAACAATGAGTCATAAAGCGTGAGACTAGCCTAGGGAGACCCCTCACAATAAAATTCCAGCATGGAGATCTTATCTCCATGTGAGAGGAAATCACTTCCTGGGTCCCCCACTGTAAGGCACTCCCTGAGACTTGACTTCTGACCCTTCAATTGGCCGAAGGCCACACTGACCCCTGACCCCTCCTCCAAGGAGGCCGGCCTCCTCCCAGGGGTACAAAACCCCTGGACTCACAGAAACCTTTCTCTTTTCACTCAGATGCCCAAGCAACAACAAAACCCCTAGGGGTTTTACTAGTTAACTCGGTATTTTTAAGAGACTCTCTTTGTCCTCGCTCTCTCCACTGCTCAAGTCGTATTCGACCTCCAGAGGCCGAACTACACGACTCAGCAAGCTAATGGAGGCGATAAGACGTTTGTTTAATATCATTTTATTTGAAGTCGTTTCATTTTCTTCTTTTATCTCAGTCTAAGTTTTATTTTGAAAGGACATTTTCCTGTTTTAACTTGAAAAGACCAAACAGGAATCTCACTCGCGAGACACGGACTTTACTATTTGTCTTTTTCCACACGAGCTACAACGGCTACAAGCAGCTGCACATCCCTGAAGAAGAAGGACGACGTCATCCCGTCGAGGCAGCAGGAGAAAATCCGCTCTTCTTCAGCCCTGCGCGACGCCCGCTGCTCCAGGCGGAACAGCGGGAGCCCGCCTAAGAGACTACGAGCTATTCACTGGACTTCCGGGCTATTCGCGCGGAACGCGCACGAAACCCACGAAATCACGGTCACAGTAAGAGGCTTTATTGTCTGGGCAGATGTTAGTTTAATACGTAGCGTATTGTTTTGATACTTGAATGTATTTTGTTTGTGGAACCTCCGTGTTTCTCCATTGTTTTAGCCGGCCACTACTCCGAGCCGCTACTTCCGGTTTTCGGTTTGACGGAAATGTTTTGTGTTACAGTGAATAGGGCCGCGAGAAGCGCCTCCGCCCGCACTGTTAACGTCTGTGTGAGTCTGCAGTGATTTTACCGATCAGAACCTCAGCCCACAACGTTCGCTTGAGGGCTGAGTGGTTAAATCACTGTTGACCTATCTCCGGCGTGTTTTAAGAGCTTCTTTGAACTCTCCTGGCATGTTTTCTCTCTCTCTCTCTTCTCCTGAACCTGTTACACACGTTCCGATCTGTATTTATAATACAATTCATGTCACATAGTTAAATCTATACTTAGAGAGGCTGAACACATCTGGAAACCATGCGGCCCAGGGCCAAAGCAGAGACAAAGAATTCTCTTTGTCTGAAAATCCCTTTGTGTAATTCATGTGACGACCACCAGTGTGAGCTCCGGCCACATGGTGTCATTAACATAGACTCCATCTTGAATAACGCAAGTTAACCCACCATTTTGAGTCTATTATTGCCATGCCTCCTATCTCTCTCCTCCCATTCTGGCTCTAAATTCATAACGGCTCCGCCATCTTGTTTTGTAGTCAATCCGCCATTTTGAGAGTTTTTAGGCCTTGATTCCACGAATCATGATCGGCCGCCATCTTAGATGTGACGTCACGACGATACTGCGTCATCGCCACGCCCCCTTCTTTTTCTCTCTCTCTCGCGCACACACACACACACACACACACACACACACACACACACACACACACACACACACACATTGATAGACACAGACAGATACACACACACACAGATACACATAGATGAATACATGTGTTTTCTAAATTGTGATAAATGCTGCTGCTGTTGTGATCTTTGAAATATGGGAGTTTGTTAAGATGATGAATCATTAAATAACACTAACTTTATTTCACACACACACATAGACACATACACACAGAGAGACACTTTGACACAGACACACACACACATAGAGACAGACATAAATAGGTAGACCGCAGGTTGTCCATGTATTTTCTGAATTGTGATAAGTGCTGCTGCTGTGTTTATCTTTGAAATATTGGAGCTTGTTAAAATGATGAATCATTGAATAACATTATAACTTTATTTCCCCTTTTAATAAATGCTTTTGTAATTAAAGTATCTGTAGTCTGTGATTATTTGTGCATATGTGTGTGAATACAGCTGGATTACGATAGCCTGTGCTCGAACTTAGAAGCCTTCACTGTTTATTAAGTAATCGTTAATATTAAAATATTGACATTATTAATTTGACATTTATCACTATGAGACTGATAATTATAGTTTGACTCGTTGGTCCCTGGAAACCAGGGTGGTGCCCCTCTACGATAAGTTATGGCCTTATCATTTTTTAAATTATTTTTAATAAATAATCTTTTATTATTTTAATAATCATATTTCATGATTATTAATAATTAGCCAACGTCAGTCTACTCGTATTGCACAACATAAATGGTGCCCCCTGTGAGGCTATCAAACTCCAGCTGTATCATAATACCGTGTACAATAATCCAGATTCTTTTTTTTCCAGAAATTGATTTTTTTTGAAAAATTTAATTTTTTTCGAAAAATTTCAAATTTTAAATTTTTTTTTCAAAACTTTTTTTTTTGTCCTCATTTTGAATTGATCATGATTAGTTGTTAAAGAAGAAAATAATTCTGGAAATTTATTCTTTTTTGCAAATTTTTATTTTTAATTAATTTGAACCTTTGCCAAACCGGTATACCAGTGCCCTGTGTATCCGTAATTGGTTGCTTCTAGCATATAAGTGGTTGTGTCATCTCAATGCACAATAATTATGATTAAATTTTGAAGAGAGACATAGGTTCGAAACTAGGTTCTCTTTGAAGTTTCTTTATTCTTAATTCCCTTTGCTAAGCATACTTTTGTGTAACTATGGTTGGTTGCTGACTGCGTTTCAGTAGTTGGTAATTTTTTTATAGGAGATTTTCTGCATGCTTTTTGATCTTAAGGAGACAAACTAGATTTGAGAGACTAGTTTTGAGAAGACTATTTGTTGAACAACTAGGTCTTAAGGATTGAGCCACAGAGCTATCCTTCATTGCTACTATATAGACACAGGGTGAAGCTCACCTGTGCATCTTGTTGTGTAGTTTTTAATTAAGTGTTTTCCCCGCTTTTATCCAAGCGAGCGTGAGCAGTCCACCAGGTGTCTTTTCGCACTCAGAACATGAGTAGCATGTACCACCATGGGGCAAGCGCTCCCTCAGGACCAGAGGTCCTATTAGAGACTGTAGCCAGTCTGATTAATTTTTTCTAATGATGCGGTGAGTGAGTTGAGTGAGTATAATTTAAGTACCTGCGATTGTAAGATCAAGAACTTTCCATGCACTCATCAACCCCACTGGCCCGCATCCGAAAATACCCCATGCTCTGGGTCAACTGACACTCCTCTACCAGCAGAGAGCCGAGCTGCAGGCCCAAGAACATGCGAAGGCGCTCAGAGCCATGCAAGCAGCATGTCGAGCGGAGCAGGAGAAAAACTCCCACCTGCGGCATATCATCGAGACCCGCAAAGAAGAGGACCAGGCGGTGCAGGAGCACGCACAGGTCAAAGGTCAGCAGAATGGGGGGCACAGTCAAACAGAGCTGCCCCCCCCCTCAAGCTGATATCCCTGATGACAGGGCCAGGAGCTGACGTCATTCCTGGTGGAGCCAGCGGAACAGAGACACTGGGAGAAAAGCTGCGAGCACAGCTACGCAACCCTCATGCAGAGGAAGCTTTGCTCTGGTGGGCCAGACACACCCAGCAGTCAACCGCTCCGACCCACTCAACACCAAAGGGGGAGCCGGACTCAACCCCTAGACGTGCAGTGACCTGGGACCGCTATGAGGCAACATCAAACGCCTGTCCAGCGGACACTAAGCATCCACTCCAGCCAGAACGAACACACCCTGCACGGAGCCATGCTGATCCACACCACGACGACGGAAGGACTCCGTCCTGGAGGGCTGAAGGAGATTCCCAGTCTGCCACTCAGGCAGAGGCGCACCATGACTCACGGTCGCGTCCTGGATGGTCCTCCACCCCCGGTGCAAGAGATGGTGGCCACGAACATGAGTACTGTGGCACATTCGAGTCAAAAGACACTGATGACTCAGCACCCCCTCAAAGAGAGGAAATCCGCAACCGGCGGCTAGAGCCCCTTGAAAAAGACATTTATCGCTTCGACCCAGACAACCGAGGGTTTAACGAAGACGACACCGTGGTTCTGGCAGTTCAAGTCCAACTAAATGTGGACCCGGCGCTGGAAGATGACAACTTTCCCCACGCCAAGATGAACCCCAGCAAAGAGAACTAGAAACAACGACCCTTCCAACAGGGTGCCCCTCAAAACCAAGGGGGTGAGGATTTCAACCAGCCCCACAAACAGTTTCGACCTCAGCACCTGAATCCCTCTCAACAGAGAAGTAGGCGCTGGAACCAAAGGAAACCTCATCAATACCAGGAGTATAGATATGGTGACCGAAATCCAACACATGGGATGCATCCTGGCACAGAGGAATTAATACGGAGATGTGTGGATGAAGCAATGAGAGACATTGTGCCACATGTTCCTCCAGGCTCCCCTAAGAGACCAGACACTGAACCCCGTCGGCGAAACTAGGAGCAGACGCCCTCCTTCTCCACTCCTAAAGATGACTTCATTGACTGGGAAGAACAAGGCGCTGCCAGAAACCCCTCTCACCTCCACACCTGAAAGAGGGGGGGGAAGAAATCCCAATTTAAAACAAAGACCGCTCAAACCACTCACTCCATCAATAGCTGCATGCTTTAGACCCTCTGTCAGTAAATTGTATAACGTACTTCAAGTAGTGAACCTCCTTAGACCTCGTTGAGGATTTTGAAGTCGTTACCACTACGGTTGTGCAGCCCTCACGGGTACACTTGGCAATTCAGTCTTGGCAGTGCAATTTCAATATCTGTAGATTTGCAAACCTAGAAATAGGATTTACCATATATTCACAGATTAGCGAACAACAGAACGTGACTCGCCGTTCTAAATGTTTTGGTTTGACAGAATAACACACATGTTTACCTCAAAACACCAGCACCTACTCAAACATTTTCTTCTGTTCCTTTTTCCACTTTTCTTTCGTTTCACTCTTCACCGAAATTCATTGGTATGTTAACAATAACTGCCGATAAGCATGATGTGAAATTGAAAATGTGCGCCGTGTTTTAGAATATATGTTGTTTTAGCCTCTGTCTGCCCAGAAAATTACCTCTCTCTGTTTAGACTCATGCCTCAAAGACATTTATGCCTCTCTGCCTCATGATGAACTAACTTTCAATGCTTCAACTCCACTCAAGGATTACCTCTCCTGGATTATCACTGGACTCTCGACCCTAGTGTGCCCTGGAAACCGGGTAATGACCCACTTTCCAGACCAAAGGGGGATTGTTGGGGAAGGCCCAGTGATCTGACTTAGAACAATGAGTCATAAAGCGTGAGACTAGCCTAGGGAGACCCCTCACAATAAAATTCCAGCATGGAGATCTCCATGTGAGAGGAAATCACTTCCTGGGTCCCCCACTGTAAGGCACTCCCTGAGACTTGACTTCTGACCCTTCAATTGGCCGAAGGCCACACTGACCCCTGACCCCTCCTCCAAGGAGGCCGGCCACCTCCCAGGGGTACAAAACCCCTGGACTCACAGAAACCTTTCTCTTTTCACTCAGATGCCCAAGCGACAACAAAACACCTAGGGGTTTTACTAGTTAACTCGGTATTTTTAAGAGACTCTCTTTGTCCTCGCTCTCTCCACTGCTCAAACCGTATTCGACCTCCAGAGGCCGAACTACACGACTCAGCAAGCTAATGGAGGCGATAAGACGTTTGTTTAATATCATTTTATTTGAAGTCGTTTCATTTTCTTCTTTTATCTCAGTCTAAGTTTTATTTTGAAAGGACATTTTCCTGTTTTAACTTGAAAAGACCAAACAGGAATCTCACTCGCGAGACGAGTGAGACACGGACTTAACTATTCGTCTTTTTCCACACGAGCTACAACGGCTACAAGCAGCTGCACATCCCTGAAGAAGAAGGACGACGTCATCCCGTCGAGGCAGCAGGAGAAAATCCGCTCTTCTTCAGCCCTGCGCGACGCTCGCTGCTCCAGGCGGAACAGCGGGAGCCCGCCTAAGAGACTACGAGCTATTCACTGGACTTCCGGGCTATTCGCGCGGAACGCGCACGCAACCCACAAAATCACGGTCACAGTAAGAGGCTTTATTGTCTGGGCAGATGTTAGTTTAATACGTAGCGTATTGTTTTGATACTTGAATGTATTTTGTTTGTGGAACCTCCGTGTTTAACATCATTAACATAGACTCCATCTTGAATAACGCAAGTTAACCCACCATTTTGAGTCTATTATTGCCATGCCTCCTATCTCTCTCCTCCCATTCTGGCTCTAAATTCATAACGGCTCCGCCATCTTGTTTTGTAGTCAATCCGCCATTTTGAGAGTTTTTAGGCCTTGATTCCACGAATCATGATCGGCCGCCATCTTAGATGTGACGTCACGACGTTACTGCGTCATCGTCACGCCCCCTTCTTTTTCTCACTCTCTCGCGCACACACACACACACATACACACACACACACACACACACACACACATTGATAGACACAGACAGATACACACACACACAGATACACATAGATGAATACATGTGTTTTCTAAATTGTGATAAATGCTGCTGCTGTTGTGATCTTTGAAATAGGGGAGTTTGTTAAGATGATAAATCATTAAATAACACTTACTTTATTTCACACACACACACATAGACACATACACACAGAGAGACACTTTGACACAGACACACACACACATAGAGACAGACATAAATAGGTAGACCGCAGGTTGTCCATGTATTTTCTGAATTGTGATAAGTGCTGCTGCTGTGTTTATCTTTGAAATATTGGAGCTTGTTAAAATGATGAATCATTGAATAACATTATAACTTTATTTCCCCTTTTAATAAATGCTTTTGTAATTAAAGTATCTGTAGTCTGTGATTATTTGTGCATATGTGTGTGAATACAGCTGGATTATGATTGCCTGTGCTCGAACTTAGAAGCCTTCACTGTTTATTAAGTAATCGTTAATATTAAAATATTGACATTATTAATTTGACATTTATCACTATGAGACTGATAATTATAGTTTGACTCGTTGGTCCCTGGAAACCAGGGTGGTGCCCCTCTACGATAAGTTATGGCCTTATCATTTTTTAAATTATTTTTAATAAATAATCTTTTATTATTTTAATAATCATATTTCATGATTATTAATAATTAGCCAACGTCAGTCTACTCCTATTGCACAACATGATGTTAAACGAAGCTGTGTAAATAAAGTTAAAATACTTGTATATATTTTGCATTATTGAGGGAAATTGTCTTTGGCTTCAAAATTACACAGTTTTAACAAACTTGAATAATTTCACAAAAATAAATTATATGAAGACATTAATCCGAGTGACTACTCGCTTATTTACATTTTTATATAATTGTTTTTTTTGTATTTTTATTTTCCTGACTACAACGGTCGGTCGTAGCTCCGCCCCTCGTCCTACGTACCTTGCGTGGCGCCTCCCATCACGTGTCATCTCGGGTGTGTTTCCTCAGATCGTTGAATCAAAGACTCAAAGTTCATCATGTCATATATTCTTTTTATAATTAAAAACTGGTTTAATAATCTATCTACTGGTTTAATAATATATCTCCGAGATTTCATTATACTTCATTATACCCCCCTCCCTCTAAAATGGTTTGCCCCGGGTCAGTTTAAAGTTGGTGGCGGGAAGAAGAAGAAGACTTTTTGACTTTTAAATAACTTTATTTAAGAGACATTGTCAAATAGCTCTTAATTACTCAAAATTTTTTGGAAAAGACAAGGGATAAAAACATTATATACACGCACACATCATACACCAACCCTAAAATGTTAAAACCAGAGACTGGTTCTCCCCCAGTGAGCACAGGACCTGTCCCACCCCCCACACAGCCCTGAAACCCTCCAAATTGCTAGTCAGTGTAAAATACGCATGTTCAATGCTCAGCCGAGCTGCCACAAACCCCCTCAAACAGCGCAGTGGATCTGTCCATCCTCCCCCAGCCATTTTGTTTTTTCTACTAATCCAGGTTGCCATCTTTGCATTAGAAAAAAGAAAATTCATTAAAACCATAGTATGTTTTTGTCTTGCTGTGTACTTGGGTCCAAACACAAAAAGTGGCAACGAGAAAACCTCTCCTAACCCCCCCACCCACTCCTGCAGCTGTTTAAACATGTCAGCTAACCTGGGACAGGACACCACTAAGTGCTCCAGGGTCTCAGGCAGTGAACAGAATGGACACCCCCCCTCAGTGCTTGGGTCCAGGTGAGCTCTGTATCTGTTTGTAGCTAGAGCTCCATGTATAATTCTCCACTGGATGTCTGCCATCCGTCTCTCCACCGGAGGTTTATACAGGACCCGCCAGCTGCCACTAGGGGAATCGTCTGAGCCAAAAACCTCAGTCCATCTGGACTCCCTGACTCCTGCAAGAGAGCGACAGTTCAAGGTCCTTCACGCAGCTGTGGTACAGTTGTTTCCCTCCAGAGGTGTTGAAGGTGCCCAGTGCTGGAGTCCTGATGGTTAGCAGTCGGCCGCTCTCTTCTCTCCACTCCCCCACTGCAGGACTCACCTTCAGGATAGGGAACACGTATTCCTGTGTTTTGGTCCACTGGTCCGCCTGACTTTTGTTCTGGGCGAAGGTCCGCAGAGCCTTGGGCAGCGCCTGCCACACCTCGTCCACGAGGCTCCGCAGCACTCTGGTGGATCGAATTCCCGTCACCTCTGCCAGCCTCTCAAGTGACGTCCGGGTCAGGTGGCCCAGCTTCACTATTCCTGCCTCCCTGAACTTGTTTTTTACCGTTGTTGAAGTGGGTGTGGCCGCAGCAGGCGTGCCACAGCCGACCAGCACAGTGTGGGGCCGTACAGGAGCCTCTGGGCTGCCTGCAGTCTGAAGGCAGCAGTCCTGGAGATGATGTCGGTTAGTCCATGGCCCCCCTCTGCCACAGGGAGGTACAGCACGGACGCCCGCACCCAGTGGTGACCCGACCAGAAGAAGTCGACCAGGAGCCTCTGTAGTTGCTCCATGAGTCCCGGTGGAGGAGTGAGCACATAGAGTCTGTGCCACAGGGATGCTGCAACCAGGTTATTGACTATCAGACTTCTTCCCCTGTAGGACAACTGGGGTAGCAACCATTTCCATTTAGACAACTTGACCTGCACCTTCCCCAGCACTCCCTCCCAGTTCTGCCTCTCTATCTCTTCACTGCCGATAAACAAGCCGAGGACTTTCAACCCTTTTATTCCCCATGTCAGGTTCCCAGGGAGACGGGGTACTCTCCCTGCGTCCCACTGACCAATCACACAGGCCTCACTCTTACCCCAGTTCACTTTAGCTGACGAAGCCTTTGCATACAATGACAGACTGCCCTCTACTTCCTGTATGTCTTCCTGATCCTGGACAAAGATGTTCACATCGTCCGCATAAGCTGATACTACTATCGGGGGGCTGTGAGCCAGCTCAGGCAGTTTTTCAGCAGGGTTAGATCCCCTTTCTTCGGCAGGAGTGATATTACAGCTCGTCTGCAGGAGGCTGGAAGAAGCCCCTTCCCAAACGACTCCTTCAAGACATCCAGCAGATCCTGTCCCATAATGTTCCGGAAATGTTTTAAAAAATCTGCCGGTAATCCATCCAAACCTGGTGACTTGCCTGCAGCCATCTGCGAAACTGCAGTGGTCAGCTCCTCCAGAGTGATGTCCGAGCTCAGGAGGTCCCTCTCACCTGGACTCAGCTGTGGGAGGTCCTGCAGCAACTCGGCCACAGCTTCAGCGTCACACTCCTCTGCCCCAAACAGGTCGTAATAAAACTCCACCGCGTGTCTCCTCATCTCGGCTGGTTCTGCTGTTATATTCCCATCCGGCAGCCGGAGACCCACCATGTGCTTCCCCTGGGCCACGGATCTCTCCAGATTAAAAAAGAAAGTGGTGGGTGCGTCTATGTCTTTTAATTTCTGGAACCGAGCTCGAACCAGAGCTCCTTTGGCCTTCTCCTGGAGAAAGGAGTTTAGTTGTTGTTTTTTAGCTTTTAATGTCTCCGTGTTGGTAGGTACACTTTCCAGCTCCTTTATGTCGGCCTCTAGCTGCTCCATTGCTCTTTTAACGTTCCCTGAAGAGTAGGCAGTGTATTGCTGGCAGAACACCTTAATTTGACCCTTGCCAACCTCCCACCACTGACTCAGGGAGGGAAACAACTCTTTCTTTGATTCCCAGTTGGCCCAGAACAGTTTAAAATTCCCACAGAAATTTAAATCCTTTAAAAGCTTAACATTAAAATGCCAGAAGGATCCAGGCTTTCTAGCAGGAGATAAAAGTAGATCTACTAGAACTAGATGATGGTCTGTGAAACCAACCGGGTGAATTTGACAGTTTGTCACACGGGTGATAAAAGGAGCGGATATATAAAATCTGTCCAGCCGGGCACCATGGATCCTGCCGTCTGTTATCTTTATCCAGGTATACTGCCTGGCTGAAGGATGCTGCCTCCTCCACGGGTCCACTAGATCTGCCTCCTTGACTGTCTGGCCCAGGAAAGAGGAGGACTGAGGATGGAGCTCCTGTCCTGTTCGGTCCAACTTGACATCTGTGCAGCAGTTCCAATCCCCCCCCATTACAATACATTCCCCTTGACCAACACTACCCAGCATGTTTTTTAATAATTTAAAAAGAGTAACCCTTTCAGGACCTTGGTTGTGTGCATACACGTTGATTAAATTAAAAAATAATACTGTGTATTTCTACTCTTATAGTCAGAAACCTGCCTGCCACGCTCTCTGTGCTGGATAGAATTGTCATGTTTAAAGAGGGAGAAAATAACACAGCGACTCCTGCGCTCAGGTTAGAGCCATGGCTGAGTACGTGCTGCCCCCCCCCACCATACTCCCCAGTCTGTCTCATTCAGGCAATCACTGTGAGTCTCCTGTAAAAAAAGGACATCCAGCTTTTTTACTTTAAAAAGTTCTGATACTAAAAACCTTTTCTGAGCACTTCTACCCCCGTTTATGTTTAATGAGGCTACCCGTAATGCCATGAGAGGATAAAAAATACAGCGTAAAAAGACAAACAGGTATATACAGCAGAAAGAAAACACCCAGTGATGAATGGTCATGGTCAATTTTATTTACAACTTTTTCTTCTCTTGGATCGTATCTTACATGGTAGACCTTTTTTAGCCGCAGTGACATGCTTCCTGAGCCTATACCTTCTTTCTCATCCAAGACATCAGTCCCCACCACCTTCTGCAGTGTACTGACTGTCTGAATGAACTTTTTTATGTCTGGGAAGTACTCCCCCACCTCCACTGCTTTGCCAAATGATTCATCCAGAAAATCATTGACCTCTTTTAATGAATATAAATCCGCGCTTAGTGAGACGCTGTCAGCTAGAGACACATTATCAGATTCGTAATCTTCCTCCACATCCATCTCACTAACCTGACTGTTTTAACTTCAGCCTGTGGTTCTGCCTGCTGTGCAGGACCACACTGCATCTCCTGCTCCTGCTCGGCCACAACCACCTTTTCTATTACAACCTGTTTCTCACATCCTTTCTTCGACCTCACCGCAGCCACCGGCACTACCGCCACCAGAACTGCCTCCGCCGCACCGGGAGCCACAGCCTCCGGACCCGCTGCAGCAGAACCAGCTGCCGCAGAGGACGCAGCAGCACCGGCCGACCGGCCCCACGCAGGCCGAGTCATCCCGGCGCTGCCCTCCCCTCCTTCTGCTCCAGCGCCCCCCCCCCCCCCCCCCCCCAGCCCGTCTTCCGTTCGGACACGTCACTTTCTTGTGTCCCACTTCTCCACACTGAAAACACTTCATGCTCCCCGAGCTCGCATACACCATGTAGAACTGCTCCTCGTAGCGAACCCGGAAAGACACGTCTAGTGTCTGCGACTCATTCTCCAGAAACATGAAGGCTTGTCTCCTCAGAGACTGGACGTGCTTCAGCTTCGTGTCTCTGCAGCCCAGAGCCACCGCGCGGAACCCACTCGGGAACTTCCCGAACCTCCTCAGCTCTCGCTCCAGAGCTTCATTGGGGATGAACGGGGGGACGCCGGACACGGTGATCCGGGTGGAAGCTACCGCTAGCGGGGACACTTGAATAAACTCCTCCTCTAAAGTTAAACCGCTCTCAATTAGCTTAGTGACCGAGTCTGGATCTTTAAAAAAGATCACCAGCGCCTTGTTCATCCTGGAAGCGTAGGAGATGTTCTCATGTCCCACCTGCACACGGCCAAAAGCACCTGCTCCACCGTGGAGCTGAGCTGAGGCACCAGCCTGACGCCATGTCTCAGGGACATCGGCGGCGTCCCTGCGGACGCCATCCCCGCCACAGACACGGCAAACACACAGAAAAACTACACTAAACGTACACAAACACTACACAACAATGAACATACAATAAACATACAGAAACCTGAATAAGTTTGAACGCGCTTTCCTTCACCTCCTCTGTCTTCACAACTACACCTCCACCAACGAAGAAGAAGAAGAAGAAGCTGTTGTGTGTTTGTGACGTTTCTCGAGGTAAACACACAAAGTGCAGGTAGAGGCGCGGACACACACACACACACACGCACACACACGCACACACATCGCGTTGTTAAGTGACACACACACACACACATACACACACACACACATCGCGTTGTTGAGTGACACACACACACACATACACACACACACACATCGCGTTGTTAAGTGACACACACACACACATACACACACACACACACATCGCGTTGTTGAGTGACACACACACACACACACACATACACACACACACACAAACACATCGCGTTGTTGAGTGACACACACACACACACATACACACCGCGTTGTTGAGTGACACATACACACACACACATACATACACACACACACACACACACCAGTGTTAATTTTGGCAGCTATTTTTGATTTAGTCTTAGTCTTTTGACGAAAATGCTTCTTAGTTTTAGTCTAGTTTTAGTCGACGAAAACAAATTACATTTTAGTCTAGTTTTAGTCACATTTAATAGCCACATTAAACTCCTTATCTTCCCTTCTCAGGTCCAGGGACCCCCTGTGTTGTGTCTACTACAAATGCGTACTAGTCTAGCTTGCAGTACTTAGGTTGTCCATTAGATGTCCCTCCTGTAGGTCTATAGCAGGGGTCGGCAACCTTTACTATCAAAAGAGCCAAATAAAATTTGTCTGGAGCCGCAAAACATATTTGATAACAAAGCTGATAAAATTTTATATAAAGTTATACTATACTAATCTGTAGATTATTGCATTTATGAAATTATAGAACAACAATAAAGAAAACTGTTGACATTTTATTTATTTTTACCTGTTACAACAAAGGGAAACACCAAATGCTTATGAAGAGGAGAAGAAAATACACAGGCAAGTGTAGGCCTACTTTGAAATAAATTAAACGCAGAACTATGTAGGGTTATTTGAGTCATCCCCATATTTGTGGGAAATGTATGAAATAAGAAGTACCCTATTTTGAAATAAATAAAAACATATAGCTGCAGCCTATATATTTTAGTTGGCGAAATGTGAAAACAAAAATTGAAAGCAGATCAGACCGGAGGAGGAAACTGCAGTTCGGTAGAAACCAACTGCAGCCTCTGCTCTGATCCAGAAGCTGCGGCGCTGATCTCAGAGCAGCTGAGACCAGAGGAACTCTGTGTTTTCACTGTTTCCATAGTTAAGAAGCAGCCGGTGAGTCAGTGACCGGCTGCTTCAAGTGAACGAGCTCTGATCTCACTGTCTCTCTGAGCGAGTGCGCGGGGGCGGAGCCGCGGGACCGGAGCACACACACACACACACACACACACACACACACACACACACACACACAGACACACACACTCGCCGCTCCTTGTACTTCATGACGGCCTGATACGATTATGTTTTTAAAAATTGTTGTGACTTAGTCAACCGCCAACATTTTCGTTTCGTCTCGTCTCGTTAACGAAAATTAAAATAGATTCGGTCATAGTTTTTATTTTCAAAGATCCATTTCGTTACGTCTTCGTCTCGTCTTAGTCATGGGAAAAGGGGCGTTAACGAATATTTTTCGTTATCGTCAACAAAATGAACACTGACACACACATCGCGTTGTTGAGTGACACACACACACATACACACACACACACATCGCGTTGTTGAGTGACACACACACACACACACACACCGCGTTGTTGAGTGACACACACACCGCGTTGTTGAGTGACACACACACACACACACATACACACACACACACACCGCGTTGTTGAGTGACACACACACACACATACACACACACACACACACACACATCGCGTTGTTGAGTGAAACACACAACTCGAGTCTCTAGCGGTGCTCGTCCACTTCCTGCGCCTGTAGCCGCCGGGTTCGTTAGCTGCTAGCTCTTAGCATCCCGGCGGCTCTAGTGGACGCAGGATGATGACGTGTCGACTCCCTGCTGTGTGCCCGCAGGTCGAGGTGCTGCTCCCCTGAGGATGGACCTGACCACGTGTCTGAAGTCCCTGCTGCTGGCCATCCAGCAGTACAGAGGCAGCAGGACGACACACAACACAGCGCAGCTACACAAACAAGTGGAGGTGAGTTCCCTCAGGACGTCACTTCCTCTTCACATTCTGTCTACATATTCTTAGACTCATAGTATATTATATTACCTATTGTATAGTCAAATACTTATATTCATATTCATACCTCTACTATATATCATATATTATATCATACTCTCTGTATATTCTTTGTATACATAAGTCTATATACACATATTTATACATATGTATATGTTATAATTACTATTATTATATCACCATTACTATTATTATTATATACTGTTGCTGCCATTATTACCATATACTGCTTTTATACTGGTATAATTACTTTCATATATAAATATATATTATGTTATATTATATACTATATATACTGTACTATTCTTATATACTGTCTAACAATACCATTACCATCATATCATCAGTACTATTACCATCATCTTGCCATTGCACCTTATCTACCTATTTTATTGTATTTTATCTTGTGCTTCTGTTTTTTTATTCTTTTTACCTCAATATTTTTTATTTTATTCTATTGTATTGTATTTTATTGTATTCAAATATACCGGCTGCTATGACAACTTAATTTCCCTTCGGGGATGAATAAAGTACTCTATCTATCTATCTATCTATCTTGTCCAGTACACCTGGTTGTCCCCAGCAACTGGAGACACAACAACAACACAGGGACATGTCATGTAAAATACAGAATAATGAGGCAGAATAAAAGTGAGTTAAATATTACACCTGCCCTTAAAAACCCTAAAAGATATAACTCATAAAAGTTGAAAAACAAACACTGGCATTAAAACCTAAAACAAAGTGTAGTGTGTGTCAGACAAAAGGAAGAAGGTTGTTAAGATTGTCAGGCGTGTTGGTTTATCCTTAAATATGAGAGAAGCCGATCAAAGGTTTTGGTTCAATCAAGTGTTTTATTAAAGATACAATGAAGAGTTATTCATAGCTATGGACAATTATCACAGCCTATGCTAATTAAGTTAGCAGTAGGAAGTTAATAATGGCCCCGAACAGCAGGGGTTTGATATAATTATAACAGTAGATTTGATGTGATTGGTTATAAAATATTGGAGGGGTGTCACCGCAAATCACTTTGGATCTCCCTTATTGGTCCAGCCGCAGTCCCACGCCTCTTGTCACCGAATCCAGGAAGTGACATAGCAGCAGCTCTCCGTCATGTTCCTACGCTACTCTGCCGGTTGCTAGGCAACTCTATCCAGCCAGTCTGATGTTGTCTCATAATTTAGCCTTGAGTAGAAAAAATGTCCTGCTCCAGCCATCTCGACTGCACCAAATTAACCATAACAACTCTCTCGTCTCTCTCTTATCAAGACAGCTGTAAGACTGACCATCGTTGTGACGCACACACATTTCAAGCTAATTCCAAATATTAAATATGATAAGAGAAAGGTTTAAAATAATGATTTGTATAAGGTATTATACCTGACTCAAACTGCTCCTACCCCCACCCTCCTTTCATTGGTTTTGAGTTCAGTTTCCATAATCCCCTTCACTCCCAGACCCCCAGAGAAGCCAAGATTTTAAATTCTCAACAAGATACAAGACAGAACCAACATGTCTCTGATGGAGTTTCACACTTTTAGTCTCTGTACCAACGTTCCCAATGTTTGATTTGAGATCACGATTCTCTCCGACGGGAACAGGTTTGCTCTCAGACTCGAGGAGAAGCTAAATCAGAAAGTTCTATTGTGTTGATTATTTTGTAAACAGTGTACTTCCTGTGGTTAAACAAAAGCCAAACGCTCTTCAAAGCAATAATGTGTTTTCAAATATTTACGACGGGGGTTTTAAGTCAAGTCAGGTTTATTCAGAGCTCGTTAAAAACAATGGAGTTGGGCCGCAGTACTTTTAAAAACACGGTGACGGATGAAGTAAGTGTGACGTGAAAGACACAAGGTGAGAGTAAAGGAAGGAAGAAGGGATTCTGGAGGGAGGGATGCAGGATCTTAAATTAGATTTAGAAGAATTCATGTGAGGAAGAGCAAAGTGACCTGAGGGCAGACAAGGTGACGTGGTGGTCGGTGATCATTAAGATCATGTGACCTCTTGGTGCAGGTTAGTGTGTGGCGCCTGTTCTCTGGTCTTTGTCTGAAGAGGCGTCCGTGCCCGAGACATTAACCTCCTGGGACGTCCCATAAAAAGTCTGTGGGAACATCGACTGCTGTGTGGACATTTCTCTTCTTCTGGTTTTCATTGCTTCTATTCAGAGTCGGTCAAGTTTGGATGTTTGTGCTTTTGTTTACTTTCTAGATTTTAAAACGACCCATAAAAATGAGATGTTGCTGTGATGACAAAGGTTGAATGAGGTTAATATGAGTATCATGTGCATGGAGGTAGCTCCACTGTGGGATAACTGCAGGCTCATCTCCAATGAACTTTCCCAAAAGGAAACTCTGTTTCAGCCAAATCGTTGGTACAGATTGTTTAAGATTCTCTGAAACCTGGATGAAATGTGTTCTTTCCATCTTTGTGTGCTTCATACCAGTGTTAGCATGCAGTCTCCGCAGTGTGCGTACCGTGTGTGTTTGTGTGTGTTTGCAGGAGGTCTCAGGACTGAGATGTGACCAGCTGCTCTCCTCAGGCCAGGTGTTACCCAGTGAGTGTGTGAGTGGACTGGTGGAGCTGGCTGGAAACCCGAACACCAACCCCTCCCTGACCAGCTCCATCATCTCTCTGCTGGCACAGCTAGGTAGTGTAAATACACACAGTATACACACCTTTCGTTTGTGTTGTGTTAATGATACAGATATTAACACGGTGTCATAAGATTATAAAACAGACCAACATGGAACTGATAACTGATCGTGTGCCTGTCAGAATAAATGTGACTGTACTCTGTGTGTCTGTAGTTTGAGAGATAACGTGCTGTTTCCATATCTTCAGTTATGAGTAGGTGTAAATAATTGACATAGATGTTAAATGGTAAATGGATTTGTATTTATATAGCGCTTTTCTAGTCTGATGAAGACCACTCAAAGCGCTTTACAGTACAGTTTCACATTCACCCATTCACACACACATTCATACAGTGCATCTACTTGCAGCACTTTGTTATTCTATGGGGGGCTATTGAGGGTTCAGCATCTTGCCCAAGGACACTTCGGCATGCAGATGGTTCAGACTGGGGATCGAACCGCCGACCTTCAGGTTGGAGGACGACCACTCTACCCCTCAGCCACAGCCGCCCTGATGTTAAATGTCACTTGTCCTCTCTGTCCTGCAGCCTGTGATGACGACAGTCGGGAGATGCTTCACAGCAGCTATAACCTCACCAGCACCTTAGCCTCGGTCATCCACTGCCACAGCGCCACACCAGGAGAACCACTGGTACTGCAGGTAAGTCTCTGCTGAGCATTTGCTGTCACGTCCTGCGTCCTCTTCTCTCTGCAGGTTCTTTTCAATATACGCATTTTGAACATTTTCTGAAAAAATGCTTGGATAGGCAGTCATTGTTTAAATATCATTTCTTTAACACCAAATCACAACAATTATTTCATTAGTCAAAGTCGTTGCCTCCTATCGCCTGAGTAGAAGATGACGAGATGCATTTGTGGCTTTTTCAAGTGTGTAATTGAATTTCTCAGCTAAACTAAACCAAGCTACAATGAGTTATAGTTGTATTTCATGGTTAACAATCCGATAGGTCATATGTAGTAATGTACCATTTGTTTTCAGTGTCTTCAGGTGCTGCAGAAACTCACGTACAACACTCGCACCTTCCAGTCGACAAACTACATCCACGAGCTCATCGCCTTCCTCATGACCAACATGTAAAACCCACATCTCACATCACCCAGTATGATAAATCCCAGTGAAGGATCACTTTGTATTGTAGGCTTCACGCTAACCACATCACGTTCTTTCACCACAGCCAGTCTCACAATGATGACATCATCATGCCATGCCTCGGCCTCATGGCCAACCTGTGTTGTGACAACCACTCGGTGCAGAGCCACATCAAGTCTCTGGTGAGTCTCCGACACTGACAGAGCTGAAAGGATTTGTTGGCTAATCGATCAGTTGATGGACGGAAATGAACTGAATAGATTTATTTGTTTCTTCACATCCCCTCGTTTCAGCTTCTCAGTTGTAGCCTTCAGTCCGACATGAAGCTTCAGGCTGCAGCACTCGGAACCATGTTCCTCCTCACACTGCTCTCATCTGGTGAGTGAGTCCTCCTTTAACATCTCACCTGATCTCAATGTTTGATGTGAAGCCAAAGTTAAAAACTGTTTATGATAAAAGCAGCAGAAATGTTGGTGTCATCTGTAAATACCTCCTGTTTTGATTCATCTTAACACATTTAGTCGTTACTTAAATGTTCATCTGGGCCCCTGCATGGAGAAGTTGTAAAAACTTTGGGTCGCCAATGGACAGATGAGGCAAATCTGTTTGTCAACAATCCTGATAATCAAACATTTCAGTCCTATTTTAAAGGAAAATTAACTGGATTAAGTTTTTTAAATGCAAAGAAAGAATCAAGTTTCAGAAATTAGATTAAATGAAAATTTTAACAGCTGAGAGGAACCTCATGACGGAGCTTCAATTTAACAGAGAGATAATCTAAATATCCACAATTATAAACAAACAGAGAAACAAACAGAGAAACAAACAGAGAAACAAACAGAGAAACAATCTATGAACAAACTGATAAACAAACAGAGAAACAAGCTGATAAACAAACAGAGAAACAAACAGAGAAACAAACTGTGAAACAAACAGAGAAACAAACTGATTGACAAACAGATAAACAAACAGATAAACTAACAGAGAAACAAACTGTGAAACAAACAGAGAAACAAACAGAGAAACAAACTGATAAACAAACTGATAAACAAACTGTGAAACCAACAGATAAACCAACAGATAAACAAACTGATAAACAAACTGTGAAACCAACAGATAAACAAACAGATAAACCAACAGATAAACAAACTGTGAAACAAACAGATAAACAAACATTGAAACCAACAGATAAACAAACTGATAAACAAACAGAGAAATAAACTGATAAACAAACTGTTAAACAAACTGTGAAACCAACAGATAAACAAACTGATAAACAAACAGAGAAATAAACTGATAAACAAACTGTGAAACCAACAGATAAACCAACAGATAAACAAACTGATAAACAAACTGTGAAACCAACAGATAAACAAACAGATAAACCAACAGATAAACAAACTGTGAAACAAACAGATAAACAAACTGTGAAACCAACAGATAAACAAACTGATAAACAAACAGAGAAATAAACTGATAAACAAACTGATAAACAAACAGAGAAACAAACAGAGAAACAAACAGAGAAACAAACTGATAAACAAACAGAGAAATAAACTGAGAAACAAACAGAGAAACAAACAGATAAACAAACTGAGAAACAAACTGAGAAACAAACAGAGAAACAAACAGAGAAACAAACAGAGAAACAAACAGAGAAACAAACTGATAAACAAACTGATAAACAAACTGATAAACAAACTGATAAACAAACAGAGAAACAAACAGAGAAACAAACTGAGAAACAAACTGATAAACAAACTGATAAACAAACTGGTAAACAAACAGATAAACAAACTGATTGACAAACAGAGAAACAAACTGATAAACAAACAGAGAAACAAACTGATAAACAAACAGATAATCATGGCTGTGGGGACGTGGGGAGATGAGAAATGTTTGCCAGCTTCAGTTTGAGCTCTGCAGAAGTGAACTTGTGTCACAGCAGCTGCCATGAGGGACTGAAACGTGAGCAGCATGTAGGCATTCACACACACACACACACACACACACACACACACACACACACACACACACACACACACACACTGTGCTTTGTGGGTTAGGAGTGAGACCTGTTCTTTAACGTGTACGGGTGACATCATGCTGCTGATGTATATGTAAACTTATTGATTGTGTGTGTGTGTGTGTGTGTGTGTGTGTGTGTGTGTGTGTGTGTGTGTGTGTGTCAGAGTGCTGGGGCAGGAACGAGGAGGAGCGTCTGATTCACCACCTGTTTCAGGAGCGAGGATACAACAAGGAGCTGCGTCCCACGGAGCGGCAGCAGGACGCCGTGGACGTGTACCTCGCCCTCACGCTCTCCAACCTCATCTCTCTGGTACCAGGACGTCTGTTGTAAACTGTGTGTGTGTCTCTCACTGTTTGAGTGAAATGAAGCTTTTGTAAAACAGAGACACTTTAATACCTAGTTTGAGCTTGTTTCACTCCATTATTTTTAACAGCTAGAATTTCTCTGAGTAGAGTTCATACCTCCGAGCAGGGCCGGGTCTAGGCAGGGGCAAGAGGGGGCCTGGCCCCCTCAAATAAATGTTGTGCCCCCTGAAACTAAATCCCAATTTATAATAATAATAATATAATAAAGCCCAATGCCCCCTCATACATGCCTGTCTAGACCCGGCCCTGCCTCCGAGGCCCAACAGTCTCCGTGTGAAACATTTAAATTCACTAGATCCTGATTTCTATCTGGATCTACACCAAATTTCACAAGCTTATAAATATCACTCCTCTTTTTCTTCATCAAGATCAATTCATTATTATTGCTGAGTTGTTTTTTGACAGATACCAAATCCTTCCACCAAGTTTCTAGATAATCAGTCCAGGAGTTTTTACGTAATCCTGCAAACTAACACACAGACAAAACCTGACTTTGGAGATGGAGGTAATAATAAAGACTTTATTTAACGTATGGATCGATCATGTACGTAAAAGTTATTTTATAGGAAAATATCTGTATATTTGTTTGTACAGATCCTCTAGATACACACACCTTTATTCTGAATTGCATTATGCAGATTTTAAAGATCCTCAACTGTTGCTATATTATTTGTGGGTCCAGGTGCATAGTTGTGTGTTTCTTTAATCAAAAGTGGACAACAGAATACAAAAAAGTATTTTAATTTGATTTGTGTGGTTTGAATAAACATTTAAACTCAGTGGACATCTTTGATTTTATTTTTGTTCTGCATATTTTATTATTATTATTATTAAGAACATAACTGAGCGATATATCATTTGAAATAAAATGTAAATAAACTTAGTATAATCCGTCATCACAAACACACTAAATCAGAAACTTAACACTGGTGACATTAGAAGAAAAAGAAGCTTAATGCAGGAAAATAAAAGTTCCACTCTCACACAAAAACAAAGTGTCATGTGATGCGTGACGTCACAAACACTCACAGATTAGTAATTCACGATTAAAACGTCAAACATCTCATCCAAGGAACTTTATTTGTTCATCTATTATCTACGTTACACTTCTTCGGCCACAGCTCCGTTCTGGACTGGTTGTGAGAGCGGTGGTTTGGAAATAACACCATGTGCATTAAAAGAGAAATAAATATAACCTGATGAAAACATGATCAATATTCGTTGTGTTCTGATTCACAGTTTCAGACTCGTTCTGAAGAAGATTTACATCTCTGGTGACAAGTCGTCTGTTTTTATTTCTTACATATGTAACACAGCAATAATCGTATGGAAAAGAACATAACTGAGCGATATATCATTTGAAATAAAATGTAGATAAACTTAGTATAATCCGTCATCACACACACACTAAATCAGAAACTTAACACTGGTGACATTAGAAGAAAAAGAAGCTTAATGCAGGAAAATCAAAGTTTTTCTAAAATGCCATCGAAAACCAACACAGTTAACATATGAATACTCAGTAAATTATATTCTACTGCATCTAGTATTTATGAAATAATCAAACATACAAAAGGAAAAAGACTCTCCGGCTAAAATGACGTCTCATGGCTGACGGAGGTTTTACTCAGTACGAGACTGGGATGCAAATCCACACAGCAAGACAACAGAGCCAGAAAACACTTGGATGTACTGGACACATACAAGTACAAGAGTCAAATACTTCTGTCCAGAACGTAGACGGGAGCCGTGTATCAAAATACTCTGAGACGTACGGAAACCTGGAGGCCAGACGTCCTCACAGTCTGTTCACACTCCAGAAACTGTCTCTGTCTGGAGGAGACAACGACCTGAAAACTGTGATTCATCGTTAAAAACACAAAAGTATTTGATCTGAGACACAAAAAGACACAGTGTGTTAGTTCCTGTATTTCAACTGAAGCTGCGTCGCGTGAACTTTTATATCAGAGGTCAACAACTAAACTACACTCACCTGAACATGAATAAAACTCAGGATCAATCAATGATTCAACGTGAGACATCTTTAAACTGTTATGATCTCTAATTCCTCCTTGCACCCCCACTCTCCAACTCGTCTCTTAAAGACAGAAATCAGACGGAGACACTTTCCCGTCCTCATTTCCACACTAAGTCTTGTGATGTCCTGTAGTTTTCTCTTTGTCAATCATCAGATAAAAACTCTTTTCTCTTCTCACTCCTCTGCTGCTGAAGCCTCAAAACTCTTTAAGAACAAATAACACAAATAAATATTCTCGTTTCAGAAATGGTCGTAAGTTAGACAGATGTCTCACTCTGCTCCGGTTTACCTCAAACATGCGTTGAGGGAGAGAAAGAGGTTAAATGAAACCTGAACCTGAGATAAACAAACTTAAACTCACCTAAACTTAAACTCACCTAAACTTAAACTTAACTAAACTTAAACCTGAAACTACGCAATGAATGAACGTCTTGTGCAGATTAGATCAGATACTTATTCTGCTCATTGTTTTTGAATTTAAAAAGTTTTGATATTTTGTGTCAAAGACAAAACTCTGATTATAAACTCAAAGTGATTTGATTGTGTTGAACTTTGTGTTGAACTAAATCAATTTGTGACGTGAATCCAGGAACTTTAAGATCATAAACAACAGAATGTGGTTCTACACACATGGAGACAGACTGAGGGACAAAGGTGGAACAGAATAAAGGAAACTTAAACACATATATGTGACTCTTTATAGAGGGGTTATATATTCTGCTTGTGTTGTGTCATTTCAATAAACACATTCTTCGTGAATAAACACAATTGGTGTGGAGGGCCATCTAGTGGTGAAGTTACATATTACAACCAGCTCCTCTGATTCCTCTGGAGCTCTGTCTCCACTCTGCCTCCCAGCAACAAGGCCCAGTCAGAGCCGCTCTACACACAAGCTGCTGCTGCTTCAGCCTCTGGATCCTCAGGACACAGCTCAGCCTCCGTCCACACACACTGTCCTCTTCACACTCTGCTTCACTAAGATCACCACCTCCACCTGTTGAGAGAAGAAGACATCAGTGTCACAGAGACTCACTTCATCAGCTGTGAGTCAGTGATGCAGCACATCCAGTAGAAAGAGCAGCAGGGACTTCAGTCAGTGTCTCTGAGGACACACACTGTCTCGTTGTCTCTAAGGACACACACTGTCTCTGAGGACACACACTGTCTCACTGATTCTGAGGACACACACTGTCTCACTGTCTCTGAGGACAACCACTGTCTCACTGACTCTGAGGACACACACTGACCCTGAGGACACACACTGTCTCACTGTCTCTGAGGACACACACTGTATCACTGACTCTGAGGACACACACTGTGGTGGAAACCTCTGACATCCGTGGATCTGTGATACTGACTGTGTTTAGTAAAATACTGATGAAAGCAGCGTGGACTGACTCCACCCATCTACTGACCTCAGAGTCTCCAGTCGACAGGTTGGACTCTGCTGAAGATCAAGCAGCTCCTTCACTCCTGAGTCATGCAGGATGTTGTTAGTCAGATCCAGTTCTCTCAGATGAGAGGGGTTTGACCTCAGAGCTGAAGCCAGAGAAGAAAAGCTGATCTCTGACAGACTGCAGCTTTTAAACCTGGATAAAGAATAAAACTTAACTGTAAATTAAACTGAGTTCATGTGTGAAAATAACAGACACATATTCATGTGAGCACAGACTCATAACATGGAAGATAAATATGAAATCAGACATGTTGGACTAAAAACGAGTCCTGATTCAGTACAAATAGATTATTTGGACCCGGTCTCTGTCCTGCAGATCAGTTTAGGAAATCCAGAACTAAACTCAGTGTTTTAACAAGTAGCTGAATATTTAAAATGTCACAAATTAATGAATGAATAGATTCATGTTATGTATGAATTATGTTTAATTAGAATTAAATGATAAATTGTGTATAAATGCTGTATTATAGATATGAGATCTACAAAAGTCAGTCAGTGAACTGACCTCAAAGTCTCCAGTCGACAGGTTGGACTCTGTAGAAAACCACACAGCTCCTTCACTGCTGAGTCCTGCAGCTTGTTGTCACTCAGATCCAGTTCTCTTAGATGAGAGGGGTTTGACCTCAGAGCTGAAGCCAGAGAAGAACAGCGGATCTTTGTCAGACTGCAGCTCTTCAACCTGGATAAAGAAATATGAATATTAGAATGTGTCCTCCTGTTGTTGTGGATCGTCATCATGTCAACACAGACTCTCAACATGCTGCTGACCTCAGTCCAGTCTGTGACCTGAAGATAAATATCAGATCAGACATGTTGGACCATTGTTTCATTCATCAGCTTCTTCTATGTGTGTTGGTCACTGAGCAGGTTTGTGTAATGTGTTTGTTTCTATACTTATCAACTGTCCAACGTGTTTCAATACGAATGTGTCTTATTTTGAAAACCTGAGGAGGACGAGTGCTCGGCCTCAGTCCACATGTTATTTACTGACACTTTCTCAGTGATCAGGAGCAGGTGAGTGCAGGTGAATGGAGTTGATGAGGTGGACGTGACTGACAGGCTGGGTGAGGGACAGATGACTGAGGGACAGTGAGCAGAGCAGAACTGAGACAATTTAAATAAATAATGACCCAATAAGAAAGAAAGTCTGGAAAGTGAAGAAGGATTTAAGGACCTCAGAGTCTCCAGTCGACAGTTTGGACTCTCCAGTCCAGAACACAGCAGCTTCACTCCTGAATCCATCAGGTCATTGTTACTCAGATTAAGTTCTCTCAGATGTGAGGGGTCTGACTTCAGAGCTGAGGCCACGACTTCCCAGTGAGTCTCTGAGAGTTCATGACCACTGAGTCTGTAATTACAGAAAGTATCTGTTAGAATAAAATCAGAAAACACAACATGTTCATTCAGACTGACAGGGGAACTCTCTCTCACACACACACACACACATACACAATCACACACACAGACTGATTGAACATCTTATTGATCATGTCTGGACTCACCGAGCCTTCCTGCAGTTCCTCACAGCTGGGATCAGTCTCTGTCGACCCTGGACTGATGTGTTGAACTTCTCCAGGTCCAACTCATCCAGAACCTTCTCTGACATCTGCAGCATGTAGGCCAGAGCTGAGCAGTGGATCTCAGAGAGTTTCTCCTCTGATCTGTTCCCTGACGTCAGGAACTGTTTCATCTGCTGATGAACTGAGTGGTCGTTCATCTCAGTCAGACAGTGGAAGATGTTGATGCTTCTGTCAGGTGAAATGTCATCACTCTTCATCTTCTTCAGGTTGTTGATGACTCTCTGGATGATCTTTGGATTGTTCTCTGTCCGACCCAGCAGGCCACCTAAGACTCTCTGGTTGGACTCCAGACTGAGGCCGTGAAGGAAGCGAACAAACAGGTCCAGATGACCATTTGTACTGTTGAGGGATTTCTTCATGGTTTTCTTCAGGAGGTCACACAGGGAGAAGGTACTGTCTGTGTCCTCATATGTTCCCAAGAAGTTGTTGAGTTCTTCTGTGTTGAGTGTGTAACAGTGTAACATGTAGACTGCAGCCAGAAACTCCTGAACGCTCAGATGAACAAAGCAGTAGACTGATTTCTGGAAGATCACACACTCTCTTTTGAAGATCTCAGTACAAACTCCTGAGTACACCGAGGCCTCTGTGACATTAAGACCACACTGCTCCAGATCTTCTTGGTAGAACATGATGTTTCCTTTCCTCAGATGTTCAAACGCCAGCCTCCCCAGCTTCAGGAGAACGTCCCTGTCAGTCTCCGTCAGCTGCTGTGGACTCGTCTCATGTCCCTCACCGTACTTGTTGTTCTTCCTCTTTGTCTGAACCAGCAGGAATTGTGAGTACAGGCCGGTCAGGGTCTTGGGCAGCTCTCCTCTCTGGTCTGTGGTCAACATGTGCTCCAGAACTGTAGCACTGATCCAGCAGAAGATTGGGATTTGACACATGATGTGGAGGCTCCTGGACGTCTTGATGTGTGAGATGATTCTGCTGCTCAGCTCTTCATCACTGAATCTTCTCCTGAAGTACTCCTCCTTCTGGGCCTCAGTGAAGCCTCGTATTTCTGTGACCCTGTCAACACATGCAGGAGGGATCTGATTGGCCGCCGCAGGTCTGGAGGTTATCCAGACAAGAGCCGAGGGAAGCAGATTCCCCTGGATGAGGTTTGTCAGCAGCACGTTGACTGATGACCTCTGTGTTACCTCAGACACAAGCTCCTTGTGGTTGAAGTCCAGAGAAGGTCTGCTTTCATCCAGGCCGTCAAAGATGAACAAAGGTTTACAGACAGCGAGCGTCTCTGCCGTGAGCTTCTGTAACGCTGGATGGAAAACACGGAGCAGCGTGAGGAGACTGTGCTGCTGGTCCTTCACCAGGTTCAGCTCCCTGAACGAAAGCACAGTCAGCAGATCCACATCCTGGTTTTCTAAACCCTCTGCCCAGTTCAGAGTGAACTTCTGCACCGAGAAGGTTTTTCCAACGCCAGCGATGCCGTTGGTCAGGACGACTCTGATGCTGCTCTGCTGGTCAGTGGAGGCTTTAAAGATGTCGTGGCACCTGATGGGAGTGTCGTGGAGGATCTTCTTCTTGGAAGCCGTCTCAAGCTGCCTCACCTCATGTTGAGTATTAACCTCTTCACTCAGTCCCTCTGTGATGTAGGGCTCAGTGTAGATCCTGTTGAGGAGGGTTCTACTTCCTGTTTCATCACTTCCTTCAGTCACATGTTCACATCTCGTCCTCAGTCTGAGCTTATGTTCATCTAAAACCTCCTGCAGACCACGATCTGCTGAAAGACAAGAAACAATGTCAGAGACAGAGAATCTGAGAATCTGCTGATTGTTTTCATCAGATACAGAAAAACTACAGAAAATAAAAGCTTTTTCACTTTGTGCTTTTCTAACATGTTAAATGTTGATGCTGTATGAAGGAACAAAATAAAACCACATGTGCTGTTGTCAGAAGTGAAGACATCAGCAGACACATGTACAGTGCTGCTCTGACCGGCTGTCTGAGCTCCAGCTCCTGTTCTGGATCTTTGTCCACACTGGGGACACAAGGAGTCTCCTGAAGAACCAGACTGGTCCCAGTATGAGGTGATGCACTGTCTGCAGAACCAGTGTCCACAGCTGGTGGAGACTAGATCCTTCAGGACGTCCTGACACGAAGCACAGCAGGACGACTGCTCCTCCTCAGAAACATGACTCCTCCTCTTCCTCTCCCTGTGAAGACATTTCCTGATAACTCACATGTCACAGTCACAGGTTGTCATTACTTCTGTCAAGGAGGTTTTGTTTTCACCCAGTATGTTTGTGTGTTGGTTGGTTTGTTAGTGGGATTATAAAAAACAGATTACCAGTAAACTTGGTGAAAGGTTGTAATGTGAACCAGACAGGTTCAGAGGACTGTTTAGCAGTGTGTGGAACTTGGTGTGGATCCAAATCAAAATGAGTCTCTAGTAGATTTGAAAGTGGTTTCATAAGGAGCGTGTTGGTTCTTGGTGGAGGTCTGAGCTCTTTGAGTGATTCTGAGAGATTAGTCACCAACTTCAATGAAGCTGTGTCCTAATGCAGGGGCCACACTAGAGGAAACTATATCCTCTTCAGAGCAGGTCACAGTAGAAACAGTCTCTTACTCTGTGTGTGAGGGTCCAGGTTCATTACTGAAGTTTGGAGGAAGGTCTTTGAACCAGTCACTCTTCAGAGACAGACAGCTGGACCCTGGAGACTCTGCTCTCAGTCTGTGGTCCTGACCTCTGCAAACACAAACATGTTTTTATTCAGAACACATCATTCACTGGTTCATTCTGTCAGGATTCAGTTTGGAGCTTCACATGTTTGTAGCAGGTCTCTTACTCTGTGTGTGAGGGTCCGGGTTCATTACTGAAGAATAGAAGAAGATCTTTGACCCAGTCACTCTTCAGAGACATACAGCTGGACCCTGGAGACTCTGCTCTCAGTCTGTGGTCCTGACCTCTGCAAACACAAACAGATTTTTATTCAGAACATATCATTCACTGGTTCATTCTCTGAGGATTCAGTTTGGAGTTTCACATGTTTGTAGCAGGTCTCTTACTCTGTGTGTGAGGGTCCAGGTTCTTTCCTGAAGTTTAGAGGATATTCTTTGGACATGTCACTCTTCAGAGACAGACAGCTGGACCATGGAGACTCTGCTCTCAGTCTGTGGTCCTGACCTCTGCAAACACAAACATGTTTTTATTCAGAACACATCATTCACTGGTTCATTCTCTGAGGATTCAGTTTGGAGGTTCACATGTTTGTAGAAGGTCTCATACTTTCTGTGTGAGGGTCCAGGTTCTTTACTGAATAATAGAAGAAGATCTTTGAACCGGTCACTCTTCAGAGACACACAGCTGGACCCTGGAGACTCTGCTCTGTCCTCTTCCTCCTCATTACCACTCATCTTCAGTCTGAGAGGAAAAACACTGTGAGCTCAAAGGAACCAGGACAAACCAATCCGTTCAAGAAACACACACACACACACACACACACACACACACACACACACACACACACACACACACAGAAATGGAGTTATACAACTTTATCTGTTCAATGCACAATATTCACATTAATATTAATTAATATTTACAGCTTCTGTTCAATCTTTATCTTCTCAGTTCATCAATGTTCTGCAGAATTCTGCTACTGCAGCACAATGTTTTTCACAAAGGCTTTGACTTGAATATGGTCGTAAATATGAATATTACCTTGTATATAAGTACATATTGAACATTATTTCTCCAGCTGTCAGTCACTCACTTCCATAGTGTGTGATAAGGACTGAACTCTGTGTGTCTGTAGGAGTGAGACATGTGACCTCAGGAGGCCTCAAGGAGTTTGGATGAAAACTTCAATCAACCACTCGATTATTCAGCCAGTTGCAGCCATTTTAATTAAGTACGTAGATATTATAAGTTAATATAATATATTTCTCAAAGGATGCATGAGTTGTTCTATTGTACAAGAACAATAATAAAGTGACCTTTCATGTAATATTGTTTTATGTCATTTATTTATTTTCAATAAAAAAATACTTTTGCAACTCAAGCATTTCCTAATCTACACTCAGACCAATCAACTACATTAAAGTTAATCAATACAAGCTTGTAAAAGTTCATGTGTCCTGAAACCACCTGCCATAAAGAGAAGGAAACTCAACATCTAGTATCATGTTCACGTCATAAAGGCTGGAAATGAATTACAGAACTTTATAGACAGTAACACTGAGAGCACATCAGTCAGCAGCTTGAAGCAGCACTCTGTATCTCCACTCAGTTCTATGGCTTTGTGCCCAAATGAAGGTCAAACACAAGCTCTTCAGCTTTATATTCACTTTAAAACTCATAACTGCATATATAGTGTTGTTATCGTGTAGAGATGAAGCTGTTTTAGATTTATATATATATATATATGTATGTGTGTGTGTGTGTGTGTGTGTGTGTGTGTGTGTGTGTGTGTGTGTGTGTGTGTGTACCTGGCTCTGCAGGTCGATGTCCTCACACCTCAGCCAGTGAGTCCAGAGCTTTACTGGGATCCACAGTGAAGACTCTCCACTGGTTGGTGACCACTGCTGTAACGTATGATGGTGAAAACACGTTGTGTTATTAAACACTTGATGAACAGATGAAGATAAAAAGTGAAACTGTGAGTTAACTCTGTTAATTATTCCTTTGAAGTCTCTTTGATCCAGACCTGCTGTTCACATCTGTCTCTGGGATCCGATCACATGACGTCTGTCACCAGGTGTGAACTGACAAACTTAGAGTCATGTGATCAGCAGACGGATGTTAACAGCAGGTGTGAGAGTGAGACAGGAAAACTTTCAGAAAGTTGTGTTCACACTCACCTGCTCACTTTCCTTCCTTCTGCTCGTCCAGGTGAAAATGGAGTCTGACCGCTCCCTGTTCTCAGGCTCCGCCTCCCTGTGGAACCAGTTCACTCTTGAAAACAACCAGTTCAAAGTCCAGTTCATACCCATGAAGATGAACTGGTTCACAGTTCATGTTTTATTGTGATGTTATGATGTAGATAACAAACTTAGGATCATGTATTCAGTTAATAATGGACGGTGTGGGATCCTGAATCCAGATGTTCACTTTAACACTGAGTCCTGACTGGGAGCGTCTCCTGGGACTGAGCCGGACAATGTTCACTGGTCCTTTGTCATGATGTTTAAATGAGTCTCATAAACTGTGGAATCAAACCATCACTGAGTTCCTTCATGTTCTGATCCTGGTCACTACTGGGGTCCCTCAAGGTTCGGTCCTGGGTCCTCTCCTCTTTTCTTTGTACACCAACACTCTCGGCTCTGTCATTCACTCACATGGCTTTTCCTACCATAGCTATGCTGATGACACCCAACTAATCCTGTCTTTTCCCCGATCAGAAACACAGGTAGCAGCACGAATCTCTGCCTGTCTGACTGACATCTCTCAGTGGATGACCGCTCACCACCTGAAGATTATCCTTGACAAGACTGAACTACTTTTCCTTCCAGGGACAAACTCTCCCACCCATGACCTGACTATTAACTTTGACAACTCCGTGCTGACCCCCACTCAGACTTCTAGGAACCTGGGTGTGACACTCGACTGCCAACTCTCCCTTTCTGCCAACATTCGTTATCAGGTCCAGTTTACATCCAGGACATGGTCAAACACTACACACCAGCACGTTCACTGCGCTCTGCTTCAGCTAAACGACTCGTTGCTCCTTCACTGCTAAACACTCATCAAAATCACGACTGTTTGCTGTCCTAGCTCCTAAATGGTGGAATGAGCTCCCACTCGACATCCGGACATCTGAAAGTTTACACATCTTTCGCCGAAAACTAAAAACACACCTCTTCCGACTGTACCTTGAATAAAAAAAAAAAAAACTTACCACTTTTGAAACTAACACTTTGGTAGCACTAAAATGTCACTTACTTATAGCACTTTGTAGTTTTGCTTTATTTCGAAGAAATTTTACTGTCTTGATTCTTGTTGTTCTTGGTTTGTACCCTCAGGGTTGAATGCACTTATTGTAAGTTGCTTTGGATAAAAGCGTCAGCTAAATGAAATGTAATGTAATGTAATGAAATGTAATGATGAGTGTGTCTTAGTCCAAGTGAGAGCAGAGAGGAGGAGGACACAGAAGCTGCAGCTCGGTGGACCAGAGAGAAACTTAGCGGCTGCTTCAAGTGGACGGACTCTGCTCCTCTCCCATTATCTCAAGGTGGGAGGGACTGGGAGTGGGTGGGGGCGGGGCCTGTGGGGGTATTTTACAGGACATTCATTTTGCCGACACAGGAGAGAAAGTTATAAAATCATAGTAAAAAATCTAAACTACACCAGAGCAGCTTTTTTCAAACATAGGAGACGATTTAAATGTGAAGTGATTTGACGGCTCCCACAGGGAAGTGAAGCCAAAACATCTGGATCGCCCCCTAGTGGCCAGCTGCAGTATAGGTCATTAACCCCTCCTCCTCCATGTTAGTAGATGGAAGATGGACTAAAGTAAAACGTTAAATAAATGTTTGTCAAAGATGGTTTCCTTTCATTTCGTTCTCATGTCACTGATGTTTGTTCAAGTGTTTCTGATCAGTTTGGTTTGAATCAGTTATTTGATGATATAAAAACAGGCTGAGACGTGATGATTGACAGCTGAGGCTGGCTCCTGATTGGTCAGGTGGGCGTATACATGACGTCACCAGTGCTCGATGACAGCAGTCGTATCCGGTCGTGTCGTCCATGTTGATACAGTCATTGATGTGAACATAGAGACGTCAGAACAAGGTGTTGAAGCTCTGGACTGTAGATGAAGATGGATGAGGCGTCTCCATCAGAGCCTCGGAGTGATCATCTGAACGAGGAGCAGGAGGATCCACACGTGATGCAGCAGCTGCTCACGGCTCATTAACGACTTTGTTCCACGCTCACACAAAAACAAAGTGTCATGTGATGCGTGACGTCACAAACACACACAGATTAGTAATTCACGATTAAAACGTCAAACATCTCATCAAAGGAACTTTATTTGTTCATTTATTATCTACGTTACACTTCTTCAGCCACAGCTCCGTTCTGGACTGGTTGTGAGAGCGGTGGTTTGGAAATAACACCATGTGCATTTAAAGAGAAGTAAATATAACCTGATGAAAACATGATCAATATTCCTTGTGCTCTGATTCACAGTTTCAGACTCGTTAAGAAGAAACACACCTCTGTTGACAAGTCGTCTGTTTTTATTTCTTACATATGTAACACGGCAATAATCGTATGGAAAAGAACATAACTGAGGGATACATCATTTGAAATCAAATGTAAATAAACTTAGTATAATCCGTCATCACACACACACTAAATCAGAAACTTAACACTGGTGACATTAGAAGAAAAAGAAGCTTAATGCAGGAAAATAAACGTTTTTTTAAATGCCATCAAAAACCAACACAGTAAACATGTGAATACTCAGTAAATGATATTCTACTGCATCTAGTATTTATGAAATAATCAAACATACAAAAGGAAAAAGACTCTCCGGCTAAAATGACGTCTCACGGCTGACGGAGGTTTTACTCAGTACGAGACTGGGATGCAAATCCACACAGCAAGACAACAGAGACAGAAAACACTTGGATGTACTGGACACATACAAGTACATGAGTCAAATACTTCTGTCCAGAACTTAGACGGGAGCCGTGTATCAAAATACTCTGAGACGTACGGAGACCTGGAGGCCGGACGTCCTCACACAGTCTGTTCACACTCCAGAAACTGTCTCTGTCTGGAGGAGACAATCATTTCCACACTAAGTCTTGTGATGTCCTGTAGTTTTCTCTTTGTCAATCATCAGATAAAAACGATTGTCTCTTCTCACTCCTCTGCTGCTGAAGCCTCAAAACTCTTTAAGAACATATAACACAAATAAATATTCTTGTTTCAGAAATGTTCGTAAGTTAGACAGATGTCTCACTCTGCTCCGGTTTACCTCAAACATGTGTTGAGGGAGAGAAAGAGGTTAAATGAAACCTGAACCTGAGCTAAACACAAACTTAAACTCACCTGAACTAAAACTTAACTAAACCTAAACTTGAAACCACGTAGTTAATGAGGGTCCCTCTCCCTCATGTCTGCTGTGAACATCACCCGCAAATAGTCGCTCTGTGTGGCCAGAAGCGCCTTGTGGGCCTGCAGGAGAAATAAGAAGCAAAGTAATACATGAACCTAATGAGCATAGACATACATATACATGTAATAATCCAGTAGAAGTTTCCTCACATCCAGCGCTTTCGTATTTTCAAGTCTGATCTTAAAACTACTTTTCTGAACACGTGAGTGATGACTGGTGATATGTAATGTTTGATCCTGGATTCAACACAACGCATCACACAGGTTTGTGCGTCTTCAGCCTCACTTGTGTACCTGGAAGTGATGCTCCTCTATCAGCAGCGTGACGTCCAGCAGCAAACGCTCCTCGTACAGCGCCCGGAAGCCGGACGACACACTCCCATCATGCACCTGGGACAGGTACACCTCCACATCCGCCCCCGACATAACACACCTGAGGGAATGAATGAGAGACAGTGAGTGAGACTCTTTGCTGACACACAGTCAGATTAGTGGAAGAGAAAGAGAGAGAAAATCCTTAGAACACACTCACACACAAATCTGGGAGAAAGGATAAAAACACAAGAAACATAAACACGTTTCAAATGTGAATGTACACAAACACACACACAGCACACTCACCTCTGATTGGCCACGGGCATGTCAGTGGGGGTTGTCCGAGCCAATCAGAGGACAGTGCTCCTTGTGTCCAGTAGATCCTAACAAAGTCCCTTTGCTGTGCGTCAATCACTTGAACGACAAAACAACACAACCACCACGTTAAAGCATGAACGTCTCCTGGAGAAACGTTTATTTATCTCCAAAAGAAGAACTTCTGCAAACTTCTCATAGCTTCCACCACGACACCCACACATCACCACGTTCACACCTGTCTACACACACCTCCGGTCACATTGTGTAGTTCAACAGAGGAAAGTAAGCAATTTGTTCACTTCTCATATTTTTGATCAGTAAATTCATGATGGTTACGTTCCTGGTCTCGTTGTGAAAGTAAATATTATAAATCGTTACGGGTTAGAGGATTGTTTGAGTTCACTTGTTACAACATTGTGCTCTTAGAATATCTGACAGCTGGATCACTCACCTTATTCCCCATTGTGTTTATAAACTGTCAATTTTCCCAGAGCTTGAAAATCTTCCTACAATTTCTCCTTTTGTCAAAAGAGAATTAAATAACAATCACAGATGACAAAGAAAAGCACCAACTGAAAAATCGTTGCTCCTCTATTCATGAAAAAGACGTCAGAGGAGTCAAAGATTAACAGTCAGGTTGTAAGAAGGAAACTAATTTAAGTTATCGTCTGAATTGTCTGTGAACACAAATCCTGCTTCAGCCCTAAGTTGTGTGTTTAAAGATTTCATGTTCAAAGAAGAATCTCCATCACTTCCTTCAGAAGCAGGTTCAGATCATCCAGATTACCTGTCGTCTGACTCCTCCTGTTTTAACACATTTATTGGTAATTTATTCTGAAGGGCTGGCTTTCTAGAGTTCAAAGATTGCTTGTTCTAGCAGAGGAGAGATGGAACCTGGAGGTGAGGAGGACTCAGTGTGTTTCTGAAGAACACTCCAGCAGAACGATGGCTGACGAGCCGTCCCCATGTACACAGGGCTGGAGGGAAGCCGCTGTGTGAGGGCGTGCATGAGGAGTCAGAGGATGATGAGGCAAAGCCGACAGTTTGAGGCGCTTCAGGTGGAAGATGGAAAGTCTCCAGAGGGGGAATCGTACCTTTTGGAGCCCGGGCGAAGGATCCCAGGCTGTGATGGCTGAGAGCTAAGGGGCCGCTCGCATCTCCTGTGTTTGTGTTTCCCTGGTTCTACACCGAGGAGACAGGAAACAGATCTGTGAGACACTGGAGGACGAGCAGAGACCAACAACATCACAGCAAACGCACAAACATCAGCTGGACGACACAACAAGGACAGCCGGAGACACGTGAACATCACATTCTACTTCATACACATCTACAGTCGTCTAAGGCAAGGGTTCCCAAAGTGGGGGCGCGAGACACAGAGGCGGGGTAGCGAAATGCATTCCAAAAAAAAAATACAATTGTTTATTTATTTTTTTAAATAATTTCTTTTTTTTTTTGTATAATATATACATATGAGTTGATATTAGAATAAAACCATGCAATTTTAGCCGAGCGTTTAGTTGTTGTATTGAATAAGGCCTCAGCCTAAAGAAGACACAGGAGACATAGCAGCCGTTTAGTACAGCACATCCTTCCGGTAAAACCCCTCTTCAAAATAAGAGTCACTAAATAAAATAGCTTACACATTTCCCATTAGTTTTTTTCTTTTTTCTCCCCTTTTTTTCCTCCACAAAAAAAAACATTTCCTTTTTTTATCTTACGACACAGGCTAGCGACAGTTCAATTTACAGCAGCACCAGTCACACGGTAGCTGGCCAAAACTCTTTTGGAAAGCAGCTGAAAATTATTGACAGTCACAATGACGTTGGTTAATACCAACCAAATCGAGGAGGCCACAGGAACAGGACAGGCTAGCGGAGAAGGAGAGGCTACCTGAGCAGACATGCACAAGCATGCACGCACGCACGCATAGTGCATGTGCGTGGCTGTGCGCAACATTATAAACCACCTCCAGTGTCGTTGGGGGTCCCCAGTCTTTTGCACCGTTATTTTGGGGGTCACAGGCTGAAAAGTTTGGGAACCCCTGGTCTAAGGAACTGTTCTTGTTTCTTTCTCCTCAGAAGTGACAAATATATGAGAGGAGGAAGAACTGTTTTCCTCTAAGTTTTATTTATTCAGTGCAGATTAGTTCTCAGTTAAAACTATAAATTATTCAAAGTATAAAGTGTCAGTGTCAATGTTTCCGTCCAATCAGCAGCCGACAGCTGAAAGCAGTTCACTATCCTGTCAAATAAATTGTCTCAGTTTATCAAGATATTTGCTGTTGATTCTGTTTAATTGTTGAATTTTTCTAATGATTCTATTTGATCAATAACTCGTAACTCGAATGTTTCAGATTAAAAAGCAGGTCCTCTCTGTTATTAGTGAATCACGTCCCGCTGATAACGTAAGTTATGACCATAACTATGGATCTATTTCGACCTTCCTCAGACCGTCACCACGGTCTTAACACGAATGATGTCCTCATCTCCCTATCCTCGAGACCAAATATCAACAATGTCACGTGAGTGACCTTAAGGGGGCTGGGCTCACCGCCCATAAAGCTCCCCGGTGAGCGCGGCCGCCTCCTCTTTTCTTCACTCGCCTCATCCGAGACCGACAGGTAAGTAAGATATTTTGGGACTCCACTTTTATCAATCCGACACTTTTGTGCAGGCGCCTTGTGTCCCTGAGGATTGTTTGTGGTTTTCCCCTTCTCTAAAAGTGAGGCAGAGGGCTACACTGCATGTGTTAAGCTCTGCTCTTTGTTTCAGGCAGCTTAATTAGCTGCACCTGGCACTAACTACTCATGTTCACAGCTTTGGGTAAGTATTGTTTATCTCGTGCTGTTTGTGTCCATACAGAGTTTGTTCTCTTACAGGAGTGAGTAGAAAAGTTGGGAAGCTTAATCAATAAATAATCTATCCCTTAAAACTGATTTGGATCGGGGGTGCCCCCCCCCTCCTCACCCGGTAACTCGCTGTCCGCAGGGAGTGGGGTTTCTCCAACTCCCCCTCGTGCGTTCGCGCACAGTGAGTGGAGGTGAGTTAAAGCCAACCTTTTCACGTTTATTTGCCTTTCAAAAATGAATAAATAAACCGTGTTTGAGGCCAGGTAGTTTCCCCTTTTCACCTCTGTGCGCAGCAGGTGGGATTGTTTGCCTGTGTTCCCTGTATAAAATACAGTTGGTTATTGGTTATCACCCTTTGTAGGTGCTATTTTGTTTCCCTTAAAGCCTCAGCCCGTTCTGAGTGACAAAAGAGGGTGACGGTCATCGGTCGGTCTCATAGATCCATAGTTATGGTCATAACTTACGATCTATTTCGACCTCCCTCAGACCGTCACCACGGTCTTAACACGGATGACTAGTATCATCAGGGTCGCGAAGAACGGAGGACTCTACCGCCTCACATCCTCGCCCAGCAGCTGAGAGCAGCACTGCGGAAGCCATTGGTGTGGGGGAAGCCACATTGACCCTGTAGAATCTAGAGAATGTGCAGGGAGCACTCCATGTTGGTGCTGCACATATTTCTGAAAGAGGGACCCCCTTTAAAGCAGCCCAGGAAGTGGCCATACCCCTGGTGGAATGAGCTACCAAGGAATCTGGGACTGGTATGTTCTGTCCAGAATAGGCCTCAGCGATAGTATTAACGATCCAATGGGACAAACACTGTTTAGACACAGGGTGGCCGACTTTCTTACCCCCAAAACAGACAAATAACTGAGAGTATGAGCCCCTCAGAGACTTTGTGCGTGCAATATAAGCCTTCAGTGCCCTTACTGGGCACAACATAGGCAGGCCGGCTTCCTCCTGTAGTAGAGCCGGATCAGGTTGAAAAGTGCTGATCTCGATCACCTGATTTACCGTCTGATGGTTTATGACCTTAGGCAAAAACGAGGGGTTTGGCCACAGAGACACACCTGAGTCACCTGCCCTCCATCTTAGACAATCGTCACTTATTGACAGAGCATGCAATTCACTCACCCTTTTGGCAGAGCATATAGCCAGGAGGAAAGCTGTTTTGTAAGATAGAGACTTAAGGCTGGATTTCCCTATGGGTTCAAAGGGAGACTGCATCAGGGACCGTAATACCAAGGGGAGTTGCCACGATGGAGCCCTGGGAGCCCTGCTTGGTCGCAGGCGGTGTGCTCCCTTAATGAACTGAGACACTAGAGGGTGTCTACCAACTGTAACATCTCCCACTGTCTCATGGAAGAAAGAGATTGCGGCAGTGTATACCTTAATGGTGCTAGGTGCCCTGTTAGAGTCCAAAAGTGACTGAAGGAAACGGAGAATCAGCTCAATAGGACAAGCGGCTGGATTTTCCTGTCTGTTGCGACACCATGTAGAAAACACACTCCATTTATGGCCATAGTTAGCCCGAGTGGAGGGAGCCCGGGCATTGTCTATGGTCCTCAGGACAGCCTCATCTAACCTTTGAGAGAGGTACTGAGAAGGGGCCAAGCCCAAAGCTGCAGGATGTCTGATCTGGGGTGCCATATCTGAGCTTCTGCCTGTGAGAGGAGGTCTGCCCTGACTGGCAGGGCCCATGGTTGACCGTGAACCAGGCGAAGGAGCGTTGGGAACCAATGCCTCCCTGGCCACCTGGGGGCTATTAACAGCACCTCGTAGTGGCCCGAGGCAACCCGGTTGAGTACCTGGGGAATCAGAGGGAATGGAGGAAAAGCGTACAACAACCCTTCCGGCCATTCTTGAGATAGTGCATCTAGGCCTAGGGGACCTCCCTGGTTTTCCAGAGAGAACCACATCCTGCAGTGGGTTGTCTCTGCTGATGCGAATAGATCGGCCTGAGCCGTGCCAAACCGACTCCATAGGAGGGATACAACCTCTGGATGAAGTCTCCATTCTCCTGGGAGAGGACCAGTCCTGGACAAGAGGTCTGCTGCTCGATTTACAATCCCTGGGATAAAGATTGCTTTGAGTGAAGCCAGATGCTGAAAAGCCCAAAACAGAAGTTTCTGTGCCACCTGGAGGCAACACAGGGACCTTGTGCCTCCCTGGTGATTTATATGATACACAGTTGAAGTGCTGTCTGTCCTTATCAAGACATGCCTGCCCTGGATGGAGGAAAGGAGAGCCTTCAGAGCAAGGTGAACCGCTCTCAACTCCAGAACATTGATGTGTTCGCCACCCCAAGGGGGTATCCACGGGCCACGCACCATTCTGCCTTCCCAGACTGCTCCCCAACCTGTGAGGGAAGCATCTGTCGTCACCACTGTCCTCCTCGAGGGATGCAGACATTGTAAGGGAATTCAAGCAAAGTCCCAGAAAAATCACCTGCTGCCTTGGCTCGAGGTTGCTTTTCGTCACATTTACCTTGAAACCCAAGGACCGTACATGCGACAACACCCTCTGGGTATCCTCTACAACTTGGCCAAGAGATGGAGCACAAATCAGCCAGTCGTCCAGGTAGGGAAGGATTTTTACTCCTGACAACTGGAGAGGAGACAAGGCCGCCCCAACCACTCTGGTGAACACCCTTGGTGAGAGGGAAAGGCCAAATGGCAGGACCTTGAACTGATAGGCTTGCCCCTGGAATGCAAACCGAAGAAAAGGTCTGTGGTTTGGACAGATGGGCACATGGAAGTACGCGTCTTCCAGGTCTATCGAGGTGAACCACTCTCCTCTTTCGATAGATTCTAAGATCTGACCCATGGTCAGCATCTTGAAAGGAAGTACCTTTATGAAGGCGTTTAATCGCCTTAGGTCCAAGATGGGACGTATTCCGCCATCTTTTTTCGGCACGAGGAAATACGTGGAGTAGAAGCCAGTGAGCTGTTCGTCTGGATCTACTTTCATAATTGCATCCTTCTGCAGAAGGGTTAAAATTTCCTGTGCCAGGATTTGAGCCTGGACTGGGTCCGTGACAATCGTCTTGCGGATCCTGGAGTAAGGGGGGGGCCGCCGCCGAAACTGAATTCTGTACCCCTTTGATACTGTAGCAAGCACCCATGGGTCTGACACAGTTTCTTCCCAGCTGTCCAGGCATAGCCGAGAATGAAGTTCGGCGGGTGTCCCCCCACCCCTAGGGTGTACCGCCCCGAGGTCCTTGACCTCTGGGGGGGCGCCTCCTCTGGGGAGCACCTCTAGTCGAAAAACGGGGATAGAACCCACGTCGACTTTGTGAAGGCTGTTTGGAGTCACCAGAGGCTATGAATCCTGTAGCCTGTCGCCTGTCATTCACCCATGGCTCCTTACGGGCCCAGGATGATGATCGGTGGGGAGGCTGGGAGCCCCTAAGTTTATACCTGGTAGACGCAGCCCCTCTGAAAGTGCGCTGTACTGACTCTCTGGTACGCCGAGACTGTTCAGCCTTATCTAACACACCCTGGGAGTCAGGATGAAAAACATGTGCCGGCACGACTGGCATATTGGTCAGTTCTTTCCTGATATTCTCGGGAAGAGTTGTCTGTGCCAACCAGATCTGCCTCCGAGCTACCATGGCAGATGACATAGCTGCACCAATGTCCCTTGTTAACTGGGAATGAGTGACCAGGGCAGAGTCTATCAGGCTCATGGTGTCCTGGTCCTCTGGGTTGGCTGTTCTCCTAAGAGCTGCCAATAAAATGGCGAGTGCATTGCCCGAGCGGGCTGCTCGTGTGGCTGCATTATAAGTCCGAGACACCAGTCGGTCTGACTTATCACACTCTTTCAGGGGACAGCGTGGATTGGTGGTTACCCGCTCTGGACCCAGAGATGTTAAGGCTGCCATCTCCCGCTCAACTGGAGGCATATCCCCCATACCTGTTTCAGGAGCATACTGATTCTTAGTCAGTCTCCGGCAACCTGCATTGAACTGAGGTGCCCCACTTGGGATGTTCCATGCTTTCCTGAGCATGTGCAAATAGTCACCAGCCACAGGTACAGTAACTGATTGCTGGGTCTGAGTGATGCCGGCCCAAATCCCATCCATTGGAGCAGGAGCCTCAGTTGGAACATTGAGCCCCACAATTTTTGCCGCACTTGAAACCCTTGAGATGACGTCCATGGGTGAAGGCTCACTTTCACCCATGTTGCTGAGGTTGGACGCCCCCTCACATTGTGTGGATTTAGGCTGTTTTAGCCCAGCAGCACCCTCAGACTGCCCATCACTTTCAAAAAGGGAATTTTGAGCATAGAGAGAGAGAATGTCAGGGTGAACCACATTCTCCTCCTGATAGGAGGGTAACCTGTCCGGGGAGGAGTGCCCATGCCTCGATGCCCTAGCTGTTGTGGCCGGGTACTGGGCCTCAACTCTACCCAACCTGTCTGACAGACTACGTATGGCCGCTAGGATTTGCAGCTGAGTGTCATCATGCTGACCAGCTGGGTTCTGTGAAGGTTTTGGAGCCTGTGTCTCGCTTGAGTCCCGCCTGCGAACAGGGGTGTGCTCATGCCCACGTTTTCGGGGGGCTTTCCTTGAGGTGTGTCCCCTTTCATTTAGTTTGGCTGGTAGAGGCTGCACGGCCCCAGCACGAACAGACTGCTCCACCCATCTGGCTCTTTTAACACGCTCCTCCACAGGCAGTTCCACTGCTGCCACACAGGGGTTCTCAATATCATCCATTAAATGTGCCATGCCCAAACAAGTCGGGCATTCACGGTGGCCATCTCGGGGATCCATGATACCCCGGCAATAATGGCACAAATGTGAGGACATTTCTGTGTTACTTTTGTGATTTAAGAATAAATATATAAACAATAGCGCCCAGCAGCTACGGATAGCTGGTAAAGGGGATCTTATAAACAGGCTAATCACAGCTGGCCAATATCACATAAAACGAAGGAAGGGGTGAAATAACTAATTCACCTGAAAATGCCCACTGTATGCCTGCAATGGCAGAAAACAAGGGGGGTGGGGGGGTGGAGAGAGAACAACATCCCAGCCACTGCGAACAGGGCTTTAAGGGAAACAAAATAGCACCTACAAAGGGTGATAACCAATAACCAACTGTATTTTATACAGGGAACACAGGCAAACAATCCCACCTGCTGCGCACAGAGGTGAAAAGGGGAAACTACCTGGCCTCAAACACGGTTTATTTATTCATTTTTGAAAGGCAAATAAACGTGAAAAGGTTGGCTTTAACTCACCTCCACTCACTGTGCGCGAACGCACGAGGGGGAGTTGGAGAAACCCCACTCCCTGCGGACAGCGAGTTACCGGGTGAGGAGGGGGGGGGCACCCCCGATCCAAATCAGTTTTAAGGGATAGATTATTTATTGATTAAGCTTCCCAACTTTTCTACTCACTCCTGTAAGAGAACAAACTCTGTATGGACACAAACAGCACGAGATAAACAATACTTACCCAAAGCTGTGAACATGAGTAGTTAGTGCCAGGTGCAGCTAATTAAGCTGCCTGAAACAAAGAGCAGAGCTTAACACATGCAGTGTAGCCCTCTGCCTCACTTTTAGAGAAGGGGAAAACCACAAACAATCCTCAGGGACACAAGGCGCCTGCACAAAAGTGTCGGATTGATAAAAGTGGAGTCCCAAAATATCTTACTTACCTGTCGGTCTCGGATGAGGCGAGTGAAGAAAAGAGGAGGCGGCCGCGCTCACCGGGGAGCTTTATGGGCGGTGAGCCCAGCCCCCTTAAGGTCACTCACGTGACATTGTTGATATTTGGTCTCGAGGATAGGGAGATGAGGACATCATTCGTGTTAAGACCGTGGTGACGGTCTGAGGGAGGTCGAAATAGATCTAGGGTTGCAAAATTCCGGGAATATTCAAAGTTGGAAACTTTCCATGGGAATTAACGGGTAAATGATCCAGTGAAGGAGGATCAAAGAAAAGAGTGATTCTGTCTCCTGAAGGAAACAAGTGTTTCCACTGAGGGTGAAGTTCATGATCATAGAGGAACAACATGAGATCTCAGGAAGTGTTGGAACAACCAGTGACCACACGGTGGAGCCAGAGGAGAAGACATCTGGAGATTCATTTAGATTTCAGTGGATAAATGGAAGCTTGGAACTTCAGGTGGCGCTAGAGGACAAGATAGAAGTTCACCAAAGTCATGAGCAGTCCTCCTCTGTTCTGTATTTAAGCTTTTCATCCCCTGATGAGTCAAATCCTAAATGTGGCAAATACAGAAAGATACCACACAGACTTATATAAATACATTTTAATAAATACAAAACAGTACCAGATATAAAATACAAATCTGTTCATTCTTTCCAAAGCTTTAAATGATTATAATTCAGCTTTAAGCTGGTTCAGGTTTTGTGAGTCTGCTGAACGTGTCAGATGAGTTTGCTCTCAGGATGTTTCATTCAGGTGCTGCTGGTTTTCAAGTCTCTGCCGGATGTTGTCCAGAGTTCAAACAGACTTAAAGCAACACTATGTCTCCACCTCAAACCAGCAGCTGGATTCAAATGGGTTTGATGGTTCAGTGACTGAAGCCGTTTGCTCTTTCACAGAAGAAGAAGGCAGCAGGATGTTGTCCGGGTCGGACTCGTTTCCATGGAAACCAACGTTGGCCTCATCTTCTAAAGCTTTGGAACCTCCTTGTCTTTGCAAGTTCACGTCTTCATCTTCTACTTGCACGGCTCCTCTTCTTCATCCTGAGGTATTTGTTTGTCTTTGTTTGTCTCAAGCAGCTTTTCTTCATTTTCAGGTGTCGTGTTCTCATTATTTCCTAAATAGTACGAACTGTAAACAAAATTAGGAAAATTCAGAGCTGCTGAAATCTTAATCTCCTGGATTTTTATTCTTCATCAGTCATAAACACAAACTGCAGAAGATGTGAAACTATCAAACATCAGGACATTTTCTTTCTCTCTTAATCTTATTGAATCCATTGAACTTTTTTTTTCATATCTTGCATTTCTTTGTGCTTTTGCTTTTGCTCCACAAAACGTGAACAAACATCTCCTCCAGGAAATGACAGAAATAACAGAGGAAATTATCTGAGACGTTCACAGACACATCTGCTTCATGTTCGCTGATATAGAAACTTTCATTTTACAGAATAAACGATACTAATAGATGTTACATTTGACATAAACACACATTTTTTAAATTAAAGTTCTTTGTATTTGTGTTATTAATAACACAGTTCATGGTTAAACTGTAAAATATCAAGTCTCAGTTACATTTCTTTGCCGTAAGGGTTTGATAACAACATCTTAAGAATCATTGTCAAATCTTTTTCATAAATCTATTCCCTGATATATCGCTTTCAGATTTTCTTTCACTCTAATATTGATATGGTTTTTGAAGGAACTCTCAGAAACTGATGCTTTAGGATGAGTCTGCTGATGCAGCTGAGATGAAGCGGTTAGAGCAACGTGACAAGAATAAATTAGTTTACAGCATCTCCATGACAACAGGGTTATTCATTAGAGCAGAATATTGTAATTCTCAGTACAGAATATACAGTAAACTTACTTTATATGTCTCCTTTGTAGCATCTGATTGTTGATGGTCTGTTTTGGGTTTGTTCAAAAGAAATAATCATTAGAAGAAACATCACATAATAAATGAATAGCAGAATTATTGTAAATATTAATATTTACCTTTAGTCTTCTAAAGTAGTATAATCCTGCTCCAGCTCCGAATGCTACACACACAACGAGGACTCCGACCACAATTCCTGCAACTGAACCTGAAGAACCTGTAATTCAGAGAGTAGAACTGTAGCATCAACAAAGTGCAGGTGTGTGTGTGTGTGTGTGTGTGTGTGTGTGTGTGTGTGTGTGTGTGTGTGTGTGTGTCCTCCTGGTTCCTGGATGTTCTCCTGACAACATGTGGACATGAAGCTCCTGATGAGCTGGAGGACGGAGCCCTGGGGGATCTGCTCCACCAGGAGGAACCAGGACTCACTGCACCAGCCTCAGGTCTGACAGTCGCTCTGAGGATTTCATCATCAGTTCTCGTCTCATGGGATCTTACCTTCCTCTATCGTCACGTAGCGGTTGATGAAGTGCGTCTCCTCTTCACTACTGAGTTCACAGGTGAACGTTCCCTGGTGATCTGAAGATAAGTGGTGCAGCGTGAGGCTGCCTGACGCTGACACATCCTCCACCTGCTGCCTCCACTGCTCTGAGACCCTGGGGGGGCCGTCCACCCCGGTCTGGTCCACAATGATCTGTCTGTGGTTGAACTTCCACACCCGGTGTGTCGGGGGTTTGGTGTTTGGAGCAGTGCAGTGGATTGTTGTTGTTTCACTCGGTGACACATGGACGGGAGCTGAAAAGAAAAGGGATCAAATAATATCATCGTTGTCAGAATGTGGTTTCAGGCTGTGATGAGACTTTCTGAACATGTTCTATCATCAGATGTGAGTTATCTGTAGGAGCAGATATGAATATGCAGCAGTAGGTGAAACAAGCAAAGGTTCAGTTCCATAGAGCAGATCCAACGTACTGGGTTGATACCACACCGAGCTCCTCCAGCCACTGCGAGTGCTGATGCTGCAGATCAGAACAGTGTCTCTGTCTGACAGTGTCACTGTGCTGCTGATCTCATAGAGCTGCTGCTGCGTCTCCTTCACTGAGGTTTGGTTCTGAAGGGTCACGTTGGACGGAGGCCTGGTGGACCAGGTGAGCTGCGGCTCGGGGTAGATCCCCTCTGAGCGGCAGGTGAAGCTGTCCTCCACCTGCTCAATGTCCACGTGACGCACCGGAGCTGCAAGACAACATTTCTCTTTTATAACTCATTGATCATCTTTGCCTCGTGCACTGTGGAGCTCTTCATTAATTTGACTTATTGTGCTTATTATTTAACATGTCACATATGAGCCAATATGTGGAGCTGCTGACATTAGCTGTGTCTCAACTCAGGGTCTGCATTTGAAGATGAGCTCCAACGAGTGGATCCGTCCCCGTCCAACCTGTCCCAGGATGCATTGCACTTTAGAGACTAACCATGTTTCAAAGAGGTAATGGTGCCGGCAAGCAGCGAGACGTCCAATGCTTCAGTATCAGCTTCAACTCAACCCAACAGTGCACATGTTAAACAAGGGAACAGCAACAAGAGACAAATATCATTTCTATTATTTGTGTTGTGTTTTCACTGTGAGTTTCTTTACCATCTGCTCTCAGGTTGATAAATGACTCCTTGTTGCCTCCATTGATGGTGCTGGTGAAGCACTCGTATCGGCCCTGGTCCTGAAGCTTCAGCCCCGTCAGCCTGATGGAGGCGTTTCCTCTGGAGATCTGATCTGTGAACAGCGATGTCCGGCCACTGAAGCGCTCGCTCTGGTGATCAAACTGGTTTCTGTCTCTGTAGTAGGAGTGGACATGAGGTTCTCCTGGTTCCACCTTCATCCAGTGGATGACTGGGTCTGTACCAGGCTGGAAACTGCAGGGTAAGATGCAGCTCTCCTCTAAAACACAGGTGACCTCAACATCTGTGAGACACCGAGTAAAAAAACAACCAGTTCAGGATCAACTGTGGTGAATAGAAGCTTTTTTTAAAGAGCAATTAGAGCATTTGCTCCCAGACGGATTGTGAATGTAAATATCCTGATGGACCTGTCTGTCTGTTTGGCTGTTGACAGTTAACATACAGTAGTTTTATCTGAGCTGCTTTCAGAGAAACAACCTCCTGCCACACGAGGCATTCGAAAGTGTGGGCTTTATAGATAATTGGCAAACTTTTTGGAGGAAACCTGGTCTTGTTAGGAGAGACGGCGTTCATCCCACTTGGGATGGAGCAGCTCTCTTATCTAAGAATATTACTAAGTCTATCACATGACAACCCAGAGTTGGGACCAGGAAGCAGAGCTGCAGTGCTAAACACTTCTCTGCGCTCCCTCTGGATCAGTCACCCAACCGCATAGAGACTGTCTCTGTCTACCGTCCGATTCAATTATTTAAATTAAACAATAACAGCGCGAGAACTCCACACAATAATCTTATACAAATTAACACAACCTCTTGAACAACACAGGAAACTAAGACTTTCAAATGTGGTCTTTTAAACATTAGATCACTGTCCTCAAAGGCTATTTTAGTTAATGAACTAATCTCTGACTACAATATAGATTTATTGTCCCTTACTGAGACGTGGCTGCATCCTGATGAATATGTCAGTTTAAATGAATCTACTCCCCCCAGTCATATCGGACGAGGAGGTGGAGTTGCTGCTATTTTTAACTCCAGTCTATCAATTAATCCTAAACCTAAACTTAGCTACAACTCATTTGAATGTCTTGTTGTTAATCTTCCACGTCAATCCAGGAAACACCAACAGCCAATCATATTTGCTGTAGTTTATCGTGCTCCTGGGGCTTATACTGAATTTCTAACAGAATTCCCTGAGTTTTTATCAAACCTAGTCCTAAAGACCGATAAAATTATTATTGTTGGTGACTTTAATATTCATGTTGACAATAATAAAGATAGCCTGAGCGTAGCATTTACTTCAATACTAGACTCAATTGGTTTTAGTCAGTGTGTACATCAACCTACTCATTGTTGTAACCACACACTTGACCTTGTATTATCATACGGTGTCAAAATTGAACATTTAACAGTACTTCCGCGCAATCCAGTACTATCAGACCATAATTTAATAACCTTTGATTTTTCATTATCTGAATATAAGCCCCTAATAAAAAAGTCATTTTCTAGATGTCTACCAGATAGTGCTGTAGCTAAATTTAAGGAAATAATTCCGATTACATTTAAAACCGTAGTATCTGTTGACATAAACAACAAATTCTATAAAAACCCGAGCTCTATTGAGATTGACCACCTCGTCGATAGCTCTGCAGACTCATTGCGATTAACATTAGACTCAATAGCGCCTCTAAAAAAGAAATGTGTAAAACATAGTAAATTAGCTCCGTGGTATAATTCCAAGACACATGAGTTGAAACAAATATCAAGAAAATTAGAAAGGAAGTGGCGCTCCAGCAACAGTGTTGAAAATCTCCTAGACTGGAAGAGTAGTGTTAAAGAATATAAAAAGGCTCTCCACAAAGCAAGAGCTGCTTACTATTCAAAACTAATAGAAGAGAATAAAAACAACCCCAGGTTTCTCTTCAGCACTGTAGCCAGGCTGACATAGAGTCACACCTCCACCGAACCCAGTATTCCTCGATCCCTAAATAACAATATCTTTATGATATTTTTTAATGATAAAATTCTAACTATTAGAAATAAAATCAACCATCTCCTGCCCTCAATTGGCACTAATACCCTCCCAACAACAGAGATCTCAGAAACGGCTGAGAATCCTTCCCATTATTTAGACAGCTTCTCTCTGATCACCCGTGATCAGTTTACCAAAATAATCTCAGGTTCTAAACCAACAACCTGTAGCTTAGATCCGATTCCAACTAAATTACTTCAAGAAATTCTGTGTCACACCGCGGTGAGATCATGTCTTGTTTTGTGTTTTTTTTGTCTCGTAATTTCCGGTTTTATTTTGAAAAGTAACTCTCCTCTCGTTTCAGGTCACTTGCCCTTCCTCATGTGTCACCGGTCTGATCGTCTCCCCTGATTCCTGATTGTGTCCACCTGTTCCCTTTTCCCCCATGTGTTCATATAGTCTGCGTCTCCCTTTGTCTTGTGCCAGTGTGTCGTCTTTTGTCATCATTCCAGCCCGTGCCATAGATACAAGAGTCATAGTCTTATTTTTGCTTAGCCTCGTGCTTATAGTTTTACCTCAGTTGAGTGATTATTCTTTGTAGCCTTTTTTTGTTTCAGTGTTTAGTCTTAGTTAGGTTTATAGAATGAAGCTTTGTTTTTCCTCCCTTTGGAGAGCGTTTGTTTAATTGTTATTTTTGTATTGCAGTATTAAGATAGCGTTTTCCTCCTTTTTGGAGCGACTTTATTTTTGTACCATAGTTTACTCTGTGTGGAGGTGTGAATAAAACATTCTCCTAACACATCCGCTCTGCGTCTGAGTCCTGCCTTTCGCCCGGCCTGACATTCTGCCCCTAATTGATAATTCGTTACTTACTTACTTATCTGTCATTATCATCAGGTTATGTACCACAGTCTTTTAAAATAGCTGTAATCAAACCCCTACTCAAAAAACCCACCCTAGACCCAGAGGTTTTAGCCAATTACAGGCCAATATCTAATCTCCCCTTCCTGTCTAAAATCTTAGAAAAAGTTGTAGCCAATCAGCTGTGTGAGTTTCTCCAGGAAAATAATATATATGAAGACTTTCAGTCGGGGTTTAGAACCAATCATAGCACAGAGACAGCCCTGGCAAAAGTCACTAATGACCTTCTAATAGCTTCAGATCAGGGACTTGTGTCTGTCCTCGTTCTGTTAGATCTCAGTGCAGCATTCGACACAATTGACCATAGCATTTTATTACAGAGACTAGAACAGTTAATTAACATTAAAGGAACCGCCCTAAACTGGTTTAAATCTTATTTTGCTGATCGCTCCCAATTCGTACAAATTAATGATGAGTCATCTGTGCGCACCAAAGTTAACCATGGTGTTCCACAGGGGTCTGTGCTCGGCCCAATTTTATTCTCATTATATATGCTTCCACTAGGAAACATTATCAGGACACACTCGGTAAATTTCAACTGCTATGTGGATGAGACCCAGTTATATTTGTCAATAAAACCTGATCAAAGTAATTAATTAACTAAACTTCGAGCATGTCTCAAGGACATAAAAACCTGGATGACCCGCAATTTTCTCTTATTAAACTCAGATAAAACTGAGGTTATAATACTCGGCCCTAAACACCTTAGAGATACATTATCTAATGATATAGCTGCGCTAGATGACATTGCCCTTGCTTCCAATGAAACAGTCAGGAACTTGGGAGTGATCTTCGATCCTGATTTGTCCTTTAATAGTCACTTAAAAGTAATTTCTAGGACCGCCTTTTTCCACTTGCGTAATATCTCAAAAATCAGACATGTCCTTTCGCAAAAAGATGCAGAAAAACTAGTCCACGCCTTTGTTACATCGAGACTGGACTATTGTAATTCACTATTATCAGGCTCCAGCAGCAAGTCGTTAAAGACTCTGCAGCTGGTCCAAAATGCCGCAGCACGTGTCCTGACGAGAACTAAGAAAAGAGAGCACATTTCTCCAGTATTAGCATCGCTACACTGGCTTCCTGTTAAATCTAGAATAGAATTTAAAATTCTCCTCCTCACCTTCAAGGCCCTTAATGATATGGCACCTCTTTACCTTAAAGAGATGTTAGTTCCATATCAACCTACTAGAGCACTCCGATCCCAGAACTCAGGTTTACTTGTTGTCCCTAAAGTCTCTAAAAGTAGAGTAGGAGCCAGAGCTTTTAGCCATCAAGCCCCACTGCTGTGGAATAATCTCTCACTTTCATTTCGGGAAGCAGACACCATCTGTTTGTTTAAGAGTAGACTGAAGACCTTCCTTTTTGATAAAGCTTATAGTTAGAGCTAATTAGTGCGGCAGATGATGCTAAAACGCACAGGGAATTTATGACACATGACACACAGAGCTTCTCTTTCCTGCTTCTCCTTCCTCTTCTCCATCCTTATCACATCAAAGTAATTCTTATCTGATCAGTACATGTTACTAACTTGACCCCTTTCCCGGAGTTTCTGTGCCTTAGCGCCCGCGGATGCAGGGCCACAGCTGTGGCCGCACCATGGATTAGGATCTGTGGATCGCGTGTCGGAGGTCGCAATGGTGGATCCAGTTTAGTGGATTCTGTATCGTGCCAGCTGATCGTAGTGGTAGTGGAGGATCCTTTGTCGCGTTGGCATCGGATGATGGTGGACCACGACCGAGGCGGCGGCTGATGATGGATCCTAACTGGTGGCAGTGGACAATAACTGTGGACTATAGTTGATCCCATCCTGATGGTGGATCATGATCCTGCTGGTTGCTGACCAAAGACTATAATTGCAGCAGGACTGCTTGACATACTGTATTGAAGTGATCCTTCAAAATGTTTACCCTCATCAATGCTACTAAAAACTTTAATCCTGATGATGTTTTCTTAACACTTGACATCTATTGCACTTCTGTCCGTCCTGAGAGAGGGATCCTCACATATGTCTCTCTGAGGTTTCTACATATTTTAACCTGTTAAAAAGGTTTTTAGTAGTTTTTCCTGACTCTTGTTGAGGGTTAAGGACAGAGGATGTCTCACCATGTTAAAGCCCTATGAGACGAATTGTGATTTGTGAATGTGGGCTATACAAATAAAACTTGATTGATTGATTGATTGAATGTGTAACGTACATTTACTGTCAAACCAAAAATATGAACTAAAAGAGGCTCAGATTCACACCAAGTTGGAAAAGTTGTGTGTTGATCACAGAAATGTTAATTTAGGAAATTGATAAATCTGAACATTCTTTGTGATGAGAAGAATTTAGGATCTGGATTTTTTTTTTTTAATCCCGTTAGTTTGTGTGTGTGTGTGTGTGTGTGTGTGTGTGTGTGTGTGTGTGTGTGTGTGTGTGTGTGTGTGTGTGTGTGTGTGTGTGTGTGTGTGTGTGTGTGTGTGTGTGTTTGTACAAAATCACACACGCGCACCCACTTTCAAAATAAACCCTCTCTATGAACCTCTGGTATAAACGCAGCTCAGTTGATCATCACCCAGTGAAAGCTGTAATGGCATGTATTTCCCGTCTGTTTGATCATGATTGAATGACGATGTAACCTTTATCATGCTGCATCCTGTACTATTTGAATGTGTATTGACCTGATTAACATAGCCACTGTAACCTGATTTTCTCTAGACACAGCCCTTTACTACTGAATGCATATTGGTCCGATTGCTTTAACTAGGCACCTTTGTATTCATGTGATCAAAGGATCTCAACCTTTTCCTGTTTAACACCCCCCCCTCCAGTATGGGAGTGGTTAGCCAAATGTATAAAGACAGTGAGCTGTTTCCTATCTGGTGTGCATTACTACAACTAAACCCTGTGGTGTGCACCATGCTCGAGCATTAAAGGTGACGATACTGTAAGAGTTTTTGAGACTCGTTTCTTCGTTGGTAGTGGGATTGTAGAAATTGCCACAACAAAGCTCATTTATTTAGTTGCCTTATTGTGAAGGTTTAGTCAGTGAACTGTTTCCTGTCATCTCAGTGTACCTGTATGGGACCTTTATTTATAAGGGTCAACAGCAGAAGTGGGTGTTGTTTTGATTGAGCTTTGACTTGATGTGGAACATAAACAACATGTCTCCTGGTTCAAGTCCACATTGTTCAGTTCTTATTTTACTGTGAAGTCTCAGTAAAGAAGAATCAAACCCTCGGCTCCATGAACATCAGTGTAACGATCTGGCACTTTAGACTTTGCATTATAAATTGTAAAAGTGTGTTCAGTTTATTCTAGTAGGTCTCTGTTGTTTATGTTCAAAGTGTTTTCATGTTTTCACACTGTGTTTCTGTTTCCTGTTTTATTTTGTAGTCTCTGTTTCTTGTGTTGTTTCTGTCTTCACTTCCTGTCTGTGATTGTTTGCCCCAGTCCTCATGCGTTACCCCTGTGTTCAATTGCCCCTGCCTTCCCTGAGTGTATTCAAGCCTCTGTCCTTCCCTTTGTCCTTGTCGGATTGTTCTTGTCTTGTTCTTGTTCCTGTTCCTCTTGTTCCTCTGTTCGATGATGTTCCATGGTGCTGTCCTTTCCTGCGTTCCTGCCCTGTCCTGATCTCCTGAGCCTCTAGTTAAATTCCTTGTGCTTTTTGTTTTGTCCCTTTAGTGTTCACGTTTGTTTTGTAAGTTAAAGAGCTTGTTTAACGAAAATTACCTTTTATTTTAAAACTCTGCGTCTGGGTGAGAAAGTGAGAAACAGCCAGTCACTGCGGTTACATGTGTCCGATTGAAACCCGATTTCTGGCGTTGTCGGGTTTCAATCGAAGATCCATTTCATGTAACTCCACAAATCTAGATTTCTTGTGTCCGACTGAAGTCGGATAACCACCCCCAGATAAGTAGATCGGATTTGGCTGTATATCGGACAACGCGCGCATGTAACTCTGGAAGCTAGACAACAACTGGAGATGACGTCTTTGCGCATGCTTGAGATCCTCCCCCCCCCTCCCTCCCTGGCCATGACCCGGAAGTGCGCCGTTCGCATTCGCAGTACTCCTAGAGTAAACATGCACAACATCATGTAGAGGGACGTAGCTTCACCTTGATCTCCGTTCGTCATCTTTCTCGCATGCTGAGTTGAAGGCTGTTGTTGTTTTTTGTTGGTAGTGGTGACGAGGTCAAGCGGAAATGACAGTATCACCACTAGCTGTAATGAAAACAGCGCCACCTATCGTAGCGGGGTATGAATTGCTTTCGGACAAGAGTCGGATTTCTCAGTGCCATGTACCCTGAGATAGAGCAGTTAACCCCCCATGGATAGAGAAACCGGGCTTCAGCCGAAATCGGGTTTATGCCTTCATGTAAACGTAGTGACTGACTCGGTGGAATAACGTGTTGTTGCTGATGGACTCACACTGGATACTCTACGACACATCAGTGTTTCTACTGGTTTCCACACACAGAATTATTATGTATAAGTTTATTTTCAATTATATTTTCAACAGAATGACAGATTACGCTCGTATTTTAATTTGTTTGGATTGAATAAATCTTTAAACTCAGCAAACATCTTTTATTTATTTTTGTTTTGCATATATTATTATTATAATACTAACACACTTGAAAGTCGCAGTTTATAAGCAGCATATGATTGTAAGCAGATATCAGTGTTTTTGTGTAGATTACTGCACTTTTATCTAAAATATAACTGGGGACAAATACCGTAGAATTATGTGCTGTTAAAATTGTTATTGAATGTTTATATAATGTTCTTGGTTTGTACAGTTTAGTTATTGAAGAGAGGTCGGATCACAGACAGTAAATAAAGACGGACAGCTCCCAAAAAGTCAATCAAATTTGATTTGTGAAGCCCATATTCACAAATCTAAATTTGTCTCATAGAACTTAACAAGGTGAGACATCCTCTGTTCTTAACCCTCAAGAGTAAAAATACATAAAAATAATGTAGAAACCTCAGAGAGCCTCATGTGAGGATCTGTCCCAGGACGGACAGACGTGTCACCTCTTTAAATACAGACTCTATGGTCTACACAGAAACGCTGGGCAAATTACAGAACTGACATTTATCACACACACACACACACACACACACACACACACACACACACACACACACACACACACACACACACACACACACACACACACACACACACACACACACACACTTAAAAGTTCAGTTCTGTTGATGCTCAAGTTTCAGTGAAGAATAATAGAACCCAACATCTGGTGTGAACTGTTTCACCTCCAGCTCAGTGAGAACATGTTTCTCTTTGTTGTTATAAACCTTCACAATCATTTCTCATGTTTCCTGCTTCGTCTGATGGAAACCAACATGCCTGTACAAAGTACTACGTTCAAACAGAAGCTGTGATTTCTGAGTAAGATCAGACTTCACGTACCTGCTGTGGTGAGAGTCCACAAGTTGAGGATCAACACAACCAGAGACTTGAACACAGACATCTTTCTTTCACTCTGTGAGAACTGGAAGTGGATCAATGGAAGAAGAGACCAGTTAACAGCTGGTTGGACTCATGACACCGAGTCAGAGCAGCTGAGGTTCAGACTCTGCAGCTACGATCTCTGCAGAGTTCAGACTGTAAGTACACTCTAAGTCCCATTGTGAACATTGTGTAATGCAAACTGAAAGTGACACCCACCTCCTATGAAACTGCCTGCAGATATTTTAGAAACAAGCTTCTTCTTTTGATTATCTGGGGCGTTCAGTTACCATGCAGAAATTTTCTCTACTCTCTCGCTCCTTCCTCTTTTCAATCAATCAATCAATCAAGTTTTATTTGTATGGCCCACATTCACAAATAACAATTCGTCTCATGGGGCTTTAACATTGTGTGACATCCTCTGTCCTTAACCCTCAACAAGAGTAAGGAAAAACTACTAAAAACCCTTTTACACATGATCTCTTCCTGTGTCTCTGAGACTTCTCTTATAAACATAGAGCAGGGGTCTTATCAGGCCATCATGTGAAATACTAGGATATGGAGAAAGTGTGTGTGTGTGTGTGAGTGTGTGCTCCCAGACAGCTGCAGCCGTTTGTTCTGAGCTTCATGAGGCTGCAATTAAACATCAGGAAAATGACTTGTCAACAAATGACCGGAACTTAATTGTACATTTTAAAATATAACATATGAATGTGAACTAGTTCATTTTCATGTGCATGAACAGAACTTTAAACTAGTGTCGTGGAAATTTATTAATTAGATTTGAAATAATGAGTTTCTTAGACCGGAGCTGTCTTTAGAGGTTTCATTACAGTTTTTCTCGATTGCTTAAGCACGATTTTCGAAACAGGGCCCGGTGTTTTGAAACACTACACAAAATCAGCACAACCACACACCCAATCAGCAGAATACCTCAGATCCTTTGCAAAATGAAACACTCTTGCAAAAACTATACACTAATTTATCAAAACCACATTTTTTTACCATATGAAACACACACGTTTCATATGACTTCATTCTGTTTGAACCAGTTACACACTGCTGCTGCTAACCTAAAACACTTTTAGCAATTCCAGTTCTCAGTGATTAGAGTCCTGTAAGTGAAGTACACAGATAAAGTGCAAATAGACAATAAATTCACAAAACTCTACCCAACACCAATGCTGCAGACTCATGAAAATATAATTTATTTCTCTCCATATTCCCAAATCAGTCAACATTGAGAATCAAAACAAAACATGTCCCAGTTTTCATGCTACTACAGGAGTGGGCATAACACTGTAAGCTCAGCAAATATCGGACAAGCAGAAAATTCAGTACCCCTCATTGAAACCAGTACAGGTTTCAATGAGGACTACCTGAGCCTGGGGCCAGAGATCGTAAACCCTCCACCCCCATGCAGAGAAAAACTCTTTGATTGGGTTTAGAAAGGGACAGTGTGGTAGAAGGTGTAGTTCTGTAAACTGTGGATGGTGTTGAAACCAGTTTTAGACCAGAGCAGAGCGGTGGGATGACAATGTATTGCATCTGGTGCCTGTGGTTTACTGCTGTGACGATGTTGTGCAATTGCTCCAAACCTGTGAGAATGTGAGGTGTGTTGTAAGTAGGGTTGCAAAATTCCGGGAATATTCAAAGTTGGAAACTTTCCATGGGAATTAACGGGAATTAACGGAATAAACTGGAAATGTTGTGGATAATTTATACTAACTGTATATTCATGTCATATACAGACATAAATATAAACATTTTGTTTAGTCATAGGCTGATTTGAGCCCTGAGGAAACTTTGGGCACTTGACTATATGCTTCTGCATCGTTGTGTCATTCTTAACATAGGTCTTTGCACAGTATTTGCAAATGTACACAGCCTTTCCTTCTACATTGGATGGGGTGAAATGTCTCCACACATGAGAGAGTGCACGTGGAATTGTTCTGTAGAATAAGATGAGAAAAAAGTTTGTAAAAAAACACTAATGCAATGCTACAGATATAAATAGTTAGCCAAACAATTGGAATCGCCTGTACAAATATTTTACAATTGATGGATAAATGAATGGAAATAGTCTAGATGAACAGATGAACAATCCTCAATCAACATGCTAATATATTTTCCCAGTAATATCATGGAAACTTACCTGACTAGTCCTTCACTCTACAGCAGGCCTCAGTAGCCCTGCTGTAGAGTGAAGGATGCTGGGAGTTATCTGTGCATGTGATGGAAGAATGCACAGTGGAGGGTTGGAACTCAACGTTCCATACATCTTTAAAATAGAGTTTTGAATGATGTTTTTATTGCTCAGCGTTTAATTTGCGTATTTTTTTTTTTTTTTAAATTCCCAAAATTCCCGAGCTTAACTTCCCATGGAAAGTTTCCGGAAAGTTTCCGGAAATTTACCGGAAACTTTCCGCCCCTTTGCAACCCTAGTTGTAAGAGCCCATACTGGCGTTACAGAGGAGGTCCCCACTCTGTGTAATGGCAGCGCAAAGGGGGATGTTACCCCCCACGTTGCCCTGGGACATTGATTTTAGCCCTGTGGCCAATGATATTTCTGCCTCTCCTATTGCTTATGTCAGGTTGAACCCTGCCTCATGTGTATATGAATTCATGCAGGATTTCCTCAGCATCCATCTGTAAAACTCTCCGAAATACAGTAAAAGACAAGATTGTGTAGTTCAACATAGGTCTGGTATACAGTACATTTACATGATAAAGGTTACGTGTGCAGTATGCAACATCACAGTGCTAAAGGGAACAATACATCCCTCAACATACTCATGCTGCAGCCTTCTCTTCCTCCGTGGATTCCCCCTCTCATCCTCACTCTTCTTCTTTTTTGAGCACAAGCTCCATTTTGGTTGAAGTCAGGTGAACTCAGCTGCTGCTTTTGTATAGTGCTTCAACCTGATTGGTGTGTCTTCAATTAAGAAATACTGTGTTTGCACACCCGATGGCTGTGTTTAACCAATTGGCTCATGAGGTGGTCATTTGACAGTCAGTGCTTAGGAATTGCAAGGAAGTGACATCTTCATATCCTTCTGTGTCTAATGTGTACAAGTGTGTTTAGTGTTTTGCAGATCAGTGTGTGTATTGTTTTGCAAAAAGTGTGAAGCTGACATTGTGCTTAAAGTGGTGCAGATCTGGGCTCATGTAATGCTCCTTGAGTGTAAGGTTTTGATAATTGTGTAATACTTTTGATTTTAGTGTTTAAGCAATTGAAAAAAACTGTATTAGCTCTGCAGAGGTTTACACAGCAACATGGCTCAAAGTGCAACCACGAGAAGTTCCAAAAGGGGGTTGTTATACAATGTGATGAATGGGATACGGAACAGAAAGCTGCACAAACCATCTTCTGTCTGGAACTGTTAGAGAAAGAGGAATCAAATCCAGCTCACAGTTGCACAAATAAAGGTCAACAGGAGGTGAAGAGTGTGTGCGTGTGTGTGTGTGTGTGTGTGTGTGTGTTTGTTGGTGTGAGAACTATGTGTGTGTGTGTGAAGTATGTGTGTGTGTGAACTGTGTGTGTGTGTGTATGAGAACTATGTGTGTGTGTGTGTGTGTGTGTGTGTGTGTGTATGTGTGTGTGTGTGTGTGTGTGTGTGTGTGTGTGAAGTGTGTGAAGTGTGTGTTTGTTTGTGTGTGTGTGTGTGTGTGTGTGAAAACTATGTGTGTGAAGTATGTGTGTGTGTGTGTGAACTATATGTGTGTGTGAGAAGTTGAGAACTATGTGTCTGTCTGTGTGTATATCTGTGAAAGATGTGTGTGTGTGAACGATGTGTGTGTGTGTGTGTGTGTGTATGTGTGTGAGAACTATATGTGTTTGTGTGTGTGTGTGAACTATGTGTGGGTTAATTGTATGTGTGTGTGTGTTGAATAACATTTTTTGCAACATACTGTATATTCAGTGTTTCTTCTTCTCTCTGATCATGATATCATTTCTGGTGATGATTTAATTTCACTAATTACATTGAAATAAAGAGTAAATAACAATGAGGGAGGAAACGTGATGATGTCATCAGCACATGTCTGATGAGGAAGTGATGACAGCTGAGAGAGATGATGGAGGGATGGAGCGACAGAGGAGGAGACTCTGTGAACATCCATGTGAGTTCATTGTGTCCAAAGAAAATGTGACTTAAAGAAAAGTGTCTGAGAAAAGAAGAAACATCGGTGACACGTGAGGAACCGTGAGTAAAAGCAGCTGATGCATCGATCAGTGAGAGTCACGTGTTCTCTGTCCTGAGATGAACCAATGATCAGTGTGAGAGGACGAGGGCTGGAAGTCAAGGAGGAAATGATCCAGTGAAGGAGGATATAAGAAAAAAGTGATTCCGTCTCCTGAAGGAAACAAGTGTTCCCCCCCATCCCCCCGCCGCCTGCCACCGCCGGCCTCAACTACACCACCATAGATAGATAGATAGATAGATAGATAGATAGATAGATAGATAGATAGATAGATAGATAGATAGATAGATAGATAGATAGATAGATAGATAGAGAGATAGATAGATAGATAGATAGATAGATAGATAGATAGATAGATAGATAGATAGATAGATAGATAGATAGATAGATAGATAGATAGATAGATAGATAGATAGAGAGAGAGATAGATAGATAGATAGATAGATAGATAGATAGATAGATAGATAGAGAGATAGATAGAGAGATAGATAGATAGATAGATAGATAGATAGATAGATAGATAGATAGATAGATAGATAGATAGATAGATAGATAGATAGATAGATAGATAGCATATTGTTATTGATAGGCCTGACATGTCAAGGTTAGGCTATTGTTATTGTTAGGCCCATACAGACAATAATTATTATATTATACAGTGTGTGTGAAGTTAATAAAGTTCTAATTGCAACGTTGTGGTCTTGTGAGTGTGTTTGTATGTGTGGCTGTGAGCGACTTGCACACGAATAATGAATAAGGCTGTGCTAGGCAATGGTTCCTAACAAAACGAACAGTACACAATGTAGACAGGGACAGCACAGAACAGTATTCAAGTGCTGGTGTTTTATTTGTTACAGCACGGTGGATGATTGAAGATGTAAAGGTAGGTGTTAAGGAGAAAGGGGCTAGCTGCAGTTGGAAGAAGTTAGTCAGCTAGAAGGCTAGCTCGTGGGGCTACGAGCTTTCTGAAAAGACTGTGGAGCAAATTACTCCTTAGATCAGGCTACGAATAGGCCTACTGCACGTGGAGGAAGGGTTTACTAAGGAAGGAGTGACTTTTAAGAGACTGTTTATAAAGAAATTAATATCTGAATGAGAGAGGAAACAAACTCTGCAGGGTGTCGTCTCAGTGAGGTCGAGCGCTGACCAGGCCTGCGGTTACTTTTGTACTCGGAAGCGTACGTGCAACTCGCGTTCAAATGATAACACTCCTCTTTTGATTGGTGGATCAGGAACGAAACAGTATTTGATTTGTTTTTATGTCAGTCAAGCCCCTTGCATTTCGCCACTGAGAGAGCTTTCACTAACCTGTGACAGGTCGGCGGTCTTTTTTTTTTAAACCACTGTCATAGAGGAACAACACAAGATCTCAGGAAGTGTTGGAACAACCAGTGACCACACGGTGAAGCCAGAGGAGAAGACATCTGGAGATTCATTTAGATTTCAGTGGATAAATGGAAGCTTGGAACTTCAGGTGGCACTAGAGGACAAGATACAAGTTCACCAAAGTCATGAGCAGTCCTCCTCTGTTCTGTATTTAAGCTTTTCATCCCCTGAGGAGTCAAATCCTTAATGTGTCAAATACAGAAAGATACCACACAGACTTATATAAATACATTTTAATAAATACAAAACAGTACCAGATATAAAATACAAATCTGTTCATTCTTTCCAAAGCTTTAAATGATTATAATTCAGCTTTAATCTGGTTCAGGTTGTGTGAGTCTGCTGAACGTGTCAGATGAGTTTGCTCTCAGGATGTTTCATTCAGGTGCTGCTGGTTTTCAAGTCTCTGCCGGATGTTGTCCAGAGTTCAAACAGACTTAAAGCAACACTATGTCTCCACCTCAAACCAGCAGCTGGATTCAAATGGGTTTGATGGTTCAGTGACTGAAGCCGTTTGCTCTTTCACAGAAGAAGAAGGCAGCAGGATGTTGTCCGGGTCGGACTCGTTCCCATGGAAACCAACGTCGGCCTCATCACCTAAAGTTCTGGAACCTCCTCGTCTTTCCAAGTTGACGTCTTCATCTTCTACTCGTTCGGCTCCTCTTCTTCATCCTGAGGTTTTTGTTTGTCTTTGTCTGTCTCAGGCAGCATTTCTTCATTTTCAAGTTTCGTGTTCTTATCATTTTCTTCACTGACTGACCTGTAAACAAAATTAAGAAAATTCAGAGCTGCTGAAATCTTAATCTCCTGTATTATTATTCTTCATCAGTCATAAACACAAACTGCAGAAGATGTGAAACTATCAAACATCAGGACATTTTCTTTCTCTCTTAATCTTATTGAATCCATTGAACTTCTTTTTTTATATCTTGCATTTCTTTATGCTTTTGCTTTTGCTCCACGAAACGTGAACAAACATCTCCTCCAGGAAATGACAGAAATAACAGAGGAAATTATCTGAGACGTTCACAGACACATCTGCTTCATGTTCGCTGATATAGAAACTTTCATTTTACAGAATAAACGATACTAATAGATGTTACATTTGACATAAACACACATTTTTTAAATTAAAGTTCTTTGTATTTGTGTTATTAATAATACAGTTCATGGTTAAACTGTAAAATATCAAGTCTCAGTTACATTTCTCTGCCGTAATGGTTTGATAACGACATCTTAGGAATCATTGTCAAATCTTTTTCATAAATCTATTCCCTGATATATCGGTTTCAGATTTTCTTTCACTCTAATATTGATATGGTTTTTGAAGGAACTCTCAGAAACTGATGCTTTAGGATGAGTCTGCTGATGCAGCTGAGATGAAGCGGTTAGAGCAACGTGACAAGAATAAATTAGTTTACAGCATCTCCATGACAACAGGGTTAGTCTTTAGAGCAGAATATTGTAATTCTCAGTACAGAATATACAGTAAACTTACTTTATATATCTCCTTTGTAGCATCTGATTGTTGATGGTCTGTTTTGGGTTTGTTCAAAAGAAATAATCATTAGAAGAAACATCACATAATAAATGAATAGCAGAATTATTGTAAATATTAATATTTACCTTTAGTCTTCTAAAGTAGTATAATAATGCTGCTCCAGCTCCGAATGCTACACACACAACGAGTACTTTGACCACAACTGAACCTGAAGAACCTGTAATTCAGAGAGTAGAACTGTAGCATCAACAAAGTGCAGTGATGTGTCTTCAGTGTGTGTGTGTGTGTGTGTGTGTGTGTGTGTGTGTGTGTGTGTGTGTGTGTGTGTGTGTGTGTGTGTGTGTGTGTGTGTGTGTGTGTGTGTGTGTGTGTGTGTGTGTGTGTGTGTGTGTGTGTGTGTGTGTGTGTGTGTGTGTCCTCCTGGTTCCTGGATGTTCTCCTGACAACATGTGGTCATGATGCTCCTGATGAGCTGGAGGACGGAGCCCTGGGGGATCTGCTCCACCAGGAGGAACCAGGACTCACTGCACCAGCCTCAGGTCTGACAGTCGCTCTGAGGATTTCATCATCACTTCTCGTCTCATGGGATCTTACCTTCCTCTATCGTCACGTAGCGGTTGATGAAGTGCGTCTCCTCTTCACTACTGAGTTCACAGGTGAACGTTCCCTGGTGATCTGAAGATAAGTGGTGCAGCGTGAGGCTGCCTGACGCTGACACATCCTCCACCTGCTGCCTCCACTGCTCTGAGACCCTGGGGGGGCCGTCCACCCCGGTCTGGTCCACAATGATCTGACTGTGGTTGAACTTCCACACCCGGTGTGTCGGGGGTTTGGTGTTTGGAGCAGTGCAGTGGATTGTTGTGGTTGTTTCACTCGGTGACACATGGACGGGAGCTGAAAAGAAAAGGGATCAAATAATATCATCGTTGTCAGAATGTGGTTTCAGGCTCTGATGAGACTTTCTGAACATGTTCTATCATCAGATGTGAGTTATCTGTAGGAGCAGATATGAATATGCAGCAGTAGGTGAAACAAGCAAAGGTTCAGTTCCATAGAGCAGATCCAACGTACTGGGTTGATACCACACCGAGCTCCTCCTGCCACTGCGAGTGCTGATGCTGCAGATCAGAACAGTGTCTCTGTCTGACAGTGTCACTGTGCTGCTGATCTCATAGAGCTGCTGCTCCGTCCTCTTCACTGAGGTATGGATCTGAAGGGTCAAGATGGACGGAGGCCTGGTGGACCAGATGAGCTGCGGCTCGGGGTAGATCCCCTCTGAGCGGCAGGTGAAGCTGTCCTCCACCTGCTCAATGTCCACGTGACGCACCGGAGCTGCAAGACAACATTTCTCTTTATAACTCATTGATCATCTTTGCCTTGTGCTCTGTGGAGCTCTTCATTAATCTGACATATTGTCCTTATTATTTAACATGTCACATATGAGCCAATATGTGGAGCTGCTGACATCAGCTGTGTCTCAATTCATGGGCTGCGTTTGAAGACCGAGCTCCAACGAATGGATCCGTCCCCGTCCAACCTGTCCCAGGATGCATTGCACTTTAGAGACTAACCATGTTTCAAAGAGGTAATGGTGCCGGCAAGCAGCGAGACGTCCAATGCTTCAGTATCAGCTTCAACTCAACCCAACAGTACACATGTTAAACAAGGGAACAGCAACAAGAGACAAATATCATTTCTAGTTTTTGTGTTGGTTTTCACTGTTTCTTAACCATCTGCTATCAGGTTGATAAATGACTCCTCCCTGACTCCAGTGATGGTGCTGGTGTAGCACTTGTATCGGCCCTGGTCCTGAAGCTGCAGCCCCATCAGCCTGATGGAGGCGTTTCCTCTGGAGATCTGATCTGTGAACAGCGATGTCCGGCCTTTGAAGTGTTCGTACTGGATATGAAACTGGTTGCTGGCACTGAAGTAGGAGTGGACAGAAGTGATTCTTGCTTCCATCTTCACCCAGTAAATTTCTGGGTCTGTACCAGGCTGGAAACTGCAGGGTAAGATGCAGCTCTCCGCTAAAACACAGAAGACCTCAACATCTGTGAGACACCGGGTAAAAAAACAACCAATTCAGGATCAACTGTGGTGAATAGAAGCTTTTTTTAAAGAGCAATTAGAGCATTTGCTCACAGACAGATTGTGAATGTAAATATCCTGATGGACCTGTCTGTCTGTTTGGCTGTTGACAGTTAACATACAGTAGTTTGATCTGAGCTGCTTTCACAGAAACAACCTCCTGCCACACGAGGCATTCGAATGTGTAACGTACATTTACTGTCAAACCAAAAATATGAATTTAAAGAGGTTCAGATTCACACCAAGGTGGAAAAGTTGTGTGTTGATCACAGAAATGTTCATTTAGAAAATTGATTTTGAGATTCAGCAAAATCTGAACATTGTTTGTGATGAGAAGAATTTAGGATCTGGAAGAATTTTTGAATTTTTTTTTTTAATCCAGGTTGTGTGTGTGTGTGTGTGTGTGTGTGTGTGTGTGTGTGTTTGTTTGTGCGTGTGTGTGTGTACAAAATAACACATGATTTATCTTGTTCTAATCAGAAAAACCTGCCATTTAAACGGGAGTGTGTAGACTGTTTATATCCACTGTACAGTCTATGGTCTACACAGAAATGCTGATGTGCTTTTATTTTGATGTGTGCAAAGGCAGCAATGCAATCATTTATGTTTATGACATTCATTTAAAAAATAAATCTTTAAAACTGTGTTGAAAGTTAATTGTCTCTGTATATTCTGCAGTGAACTACGAGCTGCACTCAGAGAAACTCAGAGAGAACTGAACCACGGCTCAACAGAACTGGTTTGTTAACATGGGCGCGGAGCGGCTGGATTTTCATTTCCTCGTCCATGTTTGATGACAGCATTATCAAACTACAGAGCACACACACACACACACACACACACACACACACACACACACACACACACACACACACACACACACACACACACACACACACACACACACACACACACACACACACACACATCAGTATCAAGTGGAATACAAATAAAGATATAGATTATATAGAAATATAGAATACAAAGTTAACATCATCTGATTGTGTTATGTAAAGCTTGTGTTGTTTGATTCAGTGACAAATTAAAAACTAAAGCATCATCAGGTGTTTCCTCTGGAACGTTTGTGGAACGTAGTCAATCTGGTTCTGCAAGATTCCAACACTTGGAACAAGAGAAGCTGTTTCCTCTCAACTTCAGCACAGATTAATTGTTTACCATTAAAATTAATTTGGTAACTAAATCTTATTGGTGATGATTTTTGTTTCTTTTTATACATTGGAAAATATAATCTTACATCATCGTTAGTGTTTGATTGTCACAGATCTGAGAATTATTCAAACACACACACACACACACACACACACACACACACTTAAAAACCTTTAAAAACCACAACTCAGTTCAGTTCTGTTGATGCTCAAGTTTCAATGAAGAATAAAAGAACTCAACATCTGGTGTGAACTGTTTCACCTCCAGCTCAGTGAGAACATGTTTCTCTTTGTTGTTATAAACCTTCACAATCATTTCTCATGTTTCCTGCTTCGTCTGATGGAAACCAACATGTCTGTACAAAGTACTACGTTCAAACAGAAGCTGTGATTTCTGAGTAAGATCAGACTTCACGTACCTGCTGTGGTGAGAGTCCACAAGTTGAGGATCAACACAACCAGAGACTTGAACACAGACATCTTTCTTTCACTCTGTGGAAACTGGAAGTGGATCAATGGAAGAAGAGACCAGTTAACAGCAGGTTTGACTCATGACACCGAGTCAGAGCAGCTGAGGTTCAGACTCTGCAGCTCCGATCTCTGCAGAGTTCAGACTGAAGACTCACACACTCTAAGTCCCATTGTGAACAGTGTGTAATGCAAAATGAAAGTGACTCTGTAAAGTGTTCCTCCCCCCCCCCCCCCACACATGTTGAGGTAAAACCTGTCGAGCGTTAAGAAAACAAGAGTTTACTCACCGAACAACCGCATCTCCGCTCCTCCTCCGTCTCTGTTACTGAAGAACAGGCCTGAAACCTGGTGAACTCCTAATAACCGAAGCTAAAGTCATAAAGACAATCGAACAGTAAACGAGTCAGAAGCTTCTCCAGCAACTGATCCCGACACGATCACAGTGGATGAGAGAAGTGAGAGAACACGGTGTAAATAAAGAGGAGCTTGACCTCGAGGTCAACACATCCAGGACATGTTTCAGATATCAGGTTGATTTGAACCTAACAAACACACTTCAGCTTTCCTGAAGCAGCTGCTGCATTTATTCACCAACACACCAAGGCCAGTGTATGGAGGACGAAACATAACTTAACTACAGCTGATGATGGATCCTAACTGGCGGCAGTGGACAATGACTATGGATGATAGTGGATCCCATCTTGATGCTGGATCATGATCTTGCTGCTGACCAGAGACTATGATGCAGCAGGACTGCTTCACATATAGTATTGAAGTTATCCTTCAAAATGTTTACCCTCATCAATGCTGCTAAAACCTTTATCCTGATGATGTTCTCCTCTACACTTGACATCTGTTGCACTTGTGTCCGTCCTGGGAGATGGATCCTCACTTGTGTCTCTCTGAGGTTTCTACGTATTTTTACCTGTAAAAAGGGTTTTTAGTAGTTTGTCCTGACTCTTGCTGAGGGTTAAGGACAGAGGATGTCTCACCATGTTAAAGCCCTATGAGACGAATTGTGATTTGTGAATATGGGCTATACAAATAAAATTTGATTGATTGATTGATTGATTGATTGATAAATAAATAAATTAAAAAATTTAAAATAAAATAAATGCATACATAAAAAAATCAATAAATACAGAAATATTAAATACAGATATGTATAAATAAATGTCTTAATAAATATTTTACCACATTTATTTATTTCTGTGTCCCAATGTGATGAGAAGGGCCTAACCTCAGTCTCATGCAGGATTGGTCACGGTCCTACTACTTGTGTCCAGTAGCTGTTTGCAGTGTTAAGCCAGTTAACACTTAAAATGAACTAGTTCAAGTTCAGAGTTTTAATTAAGATTATTTTTTATTGGATGATTTAGGTGGCAGTAGTCCTGACTGTGAGCGTCACGTCTCGTATTGTACTGAGCACAACATGTTGACGAGTCCTTTTTCATGATGTTTAAATGCAGCCTCATAAACTCTGGAGCGAATCAATCAAACACTAAGTGACTTCATGTACTGATCAGGTCCTGATAACTAGTGATGAGGGTTTATTAGTTAGAGTGAGAGCAGAGTGGAGGAGGACACAGAAACTGCAGCTCGGTACAAACCAGCTGCAGCTTCTACTCTGAAGCAGTAGAAGCATCATAAACTTATTACTTCATGAGCTGTGTTATAAAATATATGTTGCGGCTCCAGACAAAAGTTTTATTTGGGGGAAGAGGAGAAATGGTTCTTTTGATAGTAAAGGTTGCACACCCCGGCCAAAGAAGAACAACAGAAGATCTCAGGAAGTGTTGCAACAACCAGTGACCACACGGTGGAGCCAGAGGAGAAGACATCTGGAGATTCATTTAGATTTCAGTGGATAAATGGAAGCTTGGAACTGCAGGTGGCGCTAGAGGACAAGATAGAAGTTCAAGTCATGAGCAGTCATCCTCTGTTCTATATTTAAACCTTTCATCCCCTGATGAGTAAATTCCTAAATGTGAGTTCTGCACCCGTAGTGAACAGGGGACGAGAAAAATGAGGAAGAGTCACATAACCAGTCCTGCCGAGTGGACCTGGAGCCATGGCAACGCAAATCACCGCTCAGCATCAGAAAGAAGTTTCCTCTGACACGTGACAACAACAGGTAACAATGAGTGTGTTTCTGCCTCAGCACACACAAGTTAACCTGCAGAAGCTCTGCACTCTGTGTGTGCTGGTGAATATACATACATGGAAATATATATATATATATTTATTAGGGCTGTCAATAGATTAAAAAAAATTAACTAATTAATCTCACATTTTGAAATTCATTAATCGCGATTAATCTAGAAAAGTTTGTTTTTCTTCTAAAGACTAAATCTTATAAATTAACGAGTAATCACTTCAGACAGCCTGTATTTTACACAATGTTGTGTTTTCAAAGAGGCTCAGGCCTATAAAGTGGCAGCCAGGTCGTTAAATATCATGTATGATAAATTGTGTAAAACATTTTTTTTAAAAACCAGCTGAAAATATTCCCAATGTCTTTGGAAACAATAACACTGCTTCTTTCTTCATTGAAACATCCAGATTAGTAAAAGGTAAAAAAAAGAGGTGTATTTGAGACACCATTGGTACTGTCATCTTTAACATTGAACAACACACACAACAGCATAACAAGTGGCCTTGGTAAACTGAACTGACATTCAAATCTGTCATGTTAAAGTGCAGAAACTTAAAGTGCAAACAAACATGAAAATGAAAACAGGAAGATCTCTGCTACTTCACAGGTCCCACCGTATGCACATTTTACCACAGTTGATATGGTTCCTTGGGGTCTTAATGAAATGTCTGAGACATATTTTGGTCAAAATACCACAAGGATCATTTAAAACAGCACCTTGTTACCCTGTCTGAAACAGCCCTCCTCAGATTGAACTGTTTTGAGTGCTGGAGACGAAGATACAATCTTACAACCATATTGTTTTGAACCAGAGTCAGGTGGACCGAAGCCTGGCTGCGAGAGCCCCAGAGCAGACCCAGTGGGAGCAGTGGGAGCAGTGGGGGCTGGAGCAGTTAGCTCCAGCTCCCACTGCCCATAGCCCCGGTTAGCAGCCCGGTTAGTGTCGTGCAGACGAACATGCGCACACACACACACACACAGTTCGAGGAAGATAAAAAAAAGTGCACATGAGAGGACGGATGGGGTGTAGTTGCCTGCCTGGTTCAAGTAGATTCTCCAACTTCTCCAGTTCAGCCAGCTCCGGTGAAATCAACATGAGATGTTGGTCTTGTGCTGAGCCACGGTGGCAGCAAGCGGACCCTTGTTTCACTGGATCCGTTTGATAACCTCCAAGGCAGAATTCCACCGGGTGGCAACATCTTGAACTAGCGACTCTTCCTGCTGTCCTTGTTTGCTGTGCGTTCATCAGACGGGACTTATCTTTTGACGGGCTGTGTTTGAAGTGCGTCGAGGAATTCCTCCGCACAGTTCTCCGCTGTACAACGCGACTCTGTTTTTTTTTACTTCCAACGCAAAATATCTAGTTTTCCATACATTGTCAATAAAATGAGCTGTGACACCCAGGTGATTGTCATTGCTGACTGACGTCCAGTGGTCACCGCTGAGGGCGACGCTGGCAGCTTGCTCAAGGAGCTGAATTTTCTTCCGCACACCGGAAGTAAACAAAGTTGCGTTAAAATATTTTATCGCATTAATCTCGGGCACAATAATCTCATAGATTAACGCGTTAACTTTGACAGCCCTAATTTATATATATATATATATCTGCTTATATGTTGTGATGGATATTTGACCTGGTGAGACTCCTGAAATAAAGAGATTAGAGAATCATAGTCTTTAAAGTAAACTTCATTCCTTTCAAGGAAGGTCAGACAATCCTACAGCATGTTAAGAGTGTGTGTGTGTGTGTGAACTATTTGTGTGTGTGTGTGTGTGTGTGTGTGTGTGTATGTGTGTGTTGAATATATTTGTTTGCAACATCCTGTATATTCAGTGTTTCTTCTTCTCTCTGATCATGATATCATTTCTGGTGATGATTTAATTTCACTAATTACATTGAAATAAAGAGTAAATAACAATGAGGGAGGAAACGTGATGATGTCATCAGCACATGTCTGATGAGGAAGTGATTACAGCTGAGAGAGATGATGGAGGGATGGAGCGACAGAGGAGGAGACACTAACACTGTGAACATCCATGTGAGTTCATTGTGTCCAAAGAAAATGTGACTTAAAGAAAAGTGTCGGAGAAAAGAAGAAACATCGGTGACACGTGAGGAACCGTGAGTAAAAGCAGCTGATGCATCGATCAGTGAGAGTCACGTGTTCTCTGTGATGAGATGAACCAATGATCAGTGTGAGAGGACGAGGGCTGGAAGTCAAGGAGGAAGTGATCCAGTGAAGGAGGATAAAAGAAAAGAGTGATTCTGTCTCCTGAAGGAAACAAGTGTTTCCACTGAGGGTGAAGTTTATGATCATAGAGCAGGGGTTCTCAAACTTTTGCAAGCTGGGCCCCCCCAAAGCTGGTTAGGGGTAGTTGGGGCCCCCCCATCCCCCCGCCGCCTGCCACCGCAGGCCTCAACTACACCACCATAGATAGATAGATAGAGAGATAGAGAGATAGAGAGATAGAGAGATAGATAGATAGATAGATAGCATATTGTTATTGATAGGCCTGACATGTCAAGGTTAGGCTATTGTTATTGTTAGGCCCATACAGACAATAATTATTATATTATACAGTGTGTGTGAAGTTAATAAAGTTCTAATTGCAACGTTGTGGTCTTGTGAGTGTGTTTGTATGTGTGGCTGTGAGCGACTTGCACACTAATAATGAATAAGGCTGTGCTAGGCAATGGTTCCTAACAAAACGAAGAGTACACAATGTAGACAGGGACAGCACAGAACAGTATTCACCTGCTGGTGTTTTATTTGTTGCAACATGGTGGATGATTGAAGATGTAAAGGTAGGTGTTAAGGAGAAAGGGGCTAGCTGCAGTTGGAAGAAGTTAGCGCGCTAGAAGGCTAGCTCGTGGGGCTACGAGCTTTCTGAAAAGACTGTGGAGCAAATTACTCTTAGATTAGGCTACGAACAGGCCTACTGCACGTGGAGGAAGGGAATACTAAGGAAGGAGTGACTTTAAAAAGACTGTTTATAAAGAAATTAATATCTGAATGAGAGAGGAAACAAGAGCAATTGCACAAACTCTGCAGGGTGTCGTCTCAGTGAGGTCGAGCGCTGACCAGGCCTGTGGTTACTTTTGTACTCGGAAGCGTACGTGCAACTCGCGTTCAAATGATAACACTCCTCTTTTGATTGGTGGATCAGGAACGAAACAGTATTTGATTTGTTTTTATGTCAGTCAAGCCCCTTGCATTTCGCCACTGAGAGAGCTTTCACTAACCTGTGACAGGTCGGCGGTCTTTTTTTTTTAAACCACTGTCATAGAGGAACAACATGAGATCTCAGGAAGTGTTGGAACAACCAGTGACCACACGGTGGAGCCAGAGGAGAAGACATCTGGAGATTCATTTATATTTCAGTGGATAAATGGAAGCTTGGAACTGCAGGTGGCGCTAGAGGACAAGAAAGAAGTTCACCAAAGTCCTGAGCAGTCCTCCTCTGTTCTGTATTTAAGCTTTTCATCCCCTGATGAGTCAAATCCTAAATGTGTCAAATACAGAAAGATACAACACAGATTTATATAAATACATTTTAATAAATACAAAACAGTACCAGATATAAAATACAAATCTGTACATTCTTTCCAGAGCTATAAATGATTATAATTCAGCTTTAAGCTGGTTCAGGTTTTGTGAGTCCACTGAACGTGTCAGATGAGTTTGCTCTCAGGATGTTTCATTCAGGTGCTGCTGGTTTTCAAGTCTCTGCCGGATGTTGTCCAGAGTTCAAACAGACTTAAAGCAACACTATGTCTCCACCTCAAACCAGCAGCTGGATTCAAATGGGTTTGATGGTTCAGTGACTGAAGCCGTTTGCTCTTTCACAGAAGAAGAAGGCAGCAGGATGTTGTCCCGGTCTGACTCGTTCCCATGGAAACCAACGTTGGCCTCATCTTCTAAAGCTTTGGAACCTCCTTGTCTTTGCAAGTTCACGTCTTCATCTTGTACTTGTACGGCTCCTCTTCTTCATCCTGAGGTATTTGTTTGTCTTTGTTTGTCTCAAGCAGCTTTTCTTCATTTTCAGGTGTCGTGTTCTCATTATTTCCTAAATAGTATGAACTGTAAACAAAATTAGGAAAATTCAGAGCTGCTGAAATCTTAATCTCCTGGATTTTTATTCTTCATCAGTCATAAACACAAACTGCAGAAGATGTGAAACTAGCAAACATCAGGACATTTACTTTCCCTCTATATCTTATTGAATACATTGAACTTCTTTTTTCATATCATGCATTTCTTTGTGCTTTTGATTTTGCTCCACGAACCTGAGACAAGTGTTGTCATGGCAACAACCCTCTTACCTGTCTCCCTCCCGGCTCTGACAATGATATCAGGTGAGTCACAGATGAATGTATAAACTGTACATTAAACTAACATGGGTTCTGATCAGTGTTCTGTTTTCAGAATAACTCTGTATAACCTGTTTCACAAAAGAACCAAATAGAATTTCATGTTTCACATCTCGTTAGTGAGGATTTGCGAACATGCTTCTCACTGAACGTGGGGAATGCAGGACGTTGCTCTGCGATGGATTTGTTTTTTAATCTGTCGTTTGGCTTCTTGAGCAAATGAGCTGAATTATTTCAAGTTCTTAGTCGAGTGTTTTTGGTGCCGGCTCAGTCAGGTGTGTGCAGAAGCTCTGCTGAAGACTCTGGAGTTGATGAGCAAACTGAGACAGCAGGTGAAAGACATGGAGACCAGCTTCTACAGGATGTTACAGGTACACACTCAAAACTATTCAGGATAAAATAATAGATATCTTCACACATTAAGCTTAACACACACCCACACCTTCACTTCCTGTTCTCCGTCTCTCTTCCCTGTTCTGTGGTTTTGTCAGTGACTTATCTTTCTCTCTCTGTCCCTGTCGGTCAGGATCAAAGGATAGCCACTCCCCTCTCTCTGGCTCTGACGTCCCACCACAGGCAGCGTGTGCAGACTGGTCTCTCGCTGCTGTTTGAAGCCACGCCCCTCCCAGACTTCCCTTCGTTGGTGTGAGTCACATCCAGAAGGTTTTAAATGTCCACAAAACACATTTACATTTCTCAAATGCTTCACAAACACATATTAGGTCTTACAACATTGAGATGAAAATGAATCAAAAAAGTCACTGTGCTGTCGTTGATCTCGTACTGTTGAAGTCTGGGAGAAAGCATCGCGGCCAACAACGCTTATCGCCCGAGGGATTGTGAGCTGTCCGTCAAACGTGTGGCTGTGCAGGAAGTCCCGCCTCCCAGGATAAACACGAGTGTACTGGACTCTTCCACTGGAACCAGCAGGGGCGTCCACAGTCTGGTGGAGAAGATGCAGAATGGCCTGGGGGTAAAAACTGTGTGTGTTTAAAAATCAATAGTTCATTGTTCAGTTTGAAAAACTGCATCAAATACTTAGACTGAAATTTAGAGTTTTCACAGATTTTCATCATTGACATCGATAGAATAATCTTAGGGGGCCATGTTTCTATGATAACATGCATTTCTGAATCATGTCATCTCTTCAGGACCATAAAAAGTATTCAGATAAAGCAGCTAAAAAACCAACTGTCTGTTTCTGTAGCTGCAGGAGCCGGTGAAAGACTCTCATGTGTCTGAGATCATCGATGTTTATGCACAGAAGATCTCAGCATTTGCGGTGAGTACGTTTGTCAGATAAAATAGAAGAACTTACGTGTGAATACTGTTTTATGAATGTAAATTATTTTTTATTATTTTTCTTTAAAAGATGTGTTTCTCAAACATTATATTTTCACTGAAGTAAATCCTGCTTCTTCTGTGGTCATTTTTTACAGTGTATGTTTTTTTAAATGAGGGTTATTTCTCTTTCTGTCATGTGATCATAACACATAAATCACTAAACTTCTGTAGTGCGTATGAATCGGGGACGATGCAAGTTCTGAAAACCACAGATGAACATTTGTAATTTGTTAAACCCAGCATATACAGTTAAGTCTTTTTTTTTTGTGATCAGATTTTTATTGGGATTTTAAGGACAACAATCATCTTCATTCAACAGCACATAAATAAAGTAATTACCGTATACAAACATAAGCATACCCATGTACTCACACACACAGATACACACATACACGCCGGATAATAATAAAATGAAAACATAAAAATAAAATAAAAAGATATAACTGAAGATAAATATATACCAAAAATTAAGTAAAATACATAAAATGTCATAAATGCAGAAGGAAAAAAGTGCCAGTGAAGTGTAACCTAGTTAGATCTATCAAATGGTTGGATGCCGTCCACAATTTGCAGTACACAGTAAAACATAAACAGGAAACATAAACCAAAGAAAACAGGACCAGAGGGGGGGGGGGGGCTCAGCTCTCACCAAAAAGCCTTTGAGAGCCTCCACTGTTCGAGCCCAGTACAATGACACTTCCTCCTTTGCACCATGGACGCGTGCTGTGGACAATTCCAGAAGCGCAACATCTATGAAGTTGAGCAGCCACTGTCGCCGAGATAGTATGTGGGGCGGTTTCCACATTGTTGCGATCATCTTTTCAGCTGAAGTTAGACCAGCCAGAAACACGCGCTTTGAGGATTTCGTGAGTTTCAGTTGAGAGAGATCATTTAAAATAAAAGTTAAGTCTTGTAATTTGTATGTTGACTCCCAAAACAAAATTCTTTGCTCAAAACTTAACCAAAAATAATTCAGATTTCTGTGCGGATCAAATTTGTTTTGGCTGCGTAAACCAGATCATGTAGAATGAAGTGACTTTGACTTACGCGTTATCTATTGAAAATGAATAATGATAATATGAAGTCTTCTGTGATTCATAAAAGAAATTAAAAAGTTTCCTCACAGATTAAGGCTGCTGCTGAAGGAAGAGGAGGACCAAACCAGCAAGTGGACGGTGGAGTGGATCATCATCGACCCGGCCAGCTTCACAGGTGACGCACACGAGTCCAGTGAGTTCATCCAGACGTCAGCTCACTCCTCTAAAGCTCAGTCTGGGTTTGTTCTGTCTCTGTCGCTGCTCCTCACTGGTTGTGGCAGAAAACGGCGAGTGGGAGATCAACCACCGGCCGGCCAAGAGGAACACGTACAAGCACATTCCCATGGAGAGCAACAAGCACCAGGACATCACCTTCTACCTGGTCATCAAACGCAAACCTCTCTTCTACATCGTCAACATCATCATCCCCTGTGTGCTCATCTCCTTCCTGGCCTCGCTCGTCTACTACCTGCCCGCTGACAGTCAGTGCCCCCCCCCACACCTCCGGTTTACAGGAGACACACTTTGAGAACGAGAGGAGATGTTCTCCTCAGGAGTCAGGAAAATACTGAGGAAGACTACTGGCTACTATTATATTGTGTGTGTGTGTGTGTGTGTGTGTGTGTGTGTGTGTGTGTGTGTGTGTGTGTGTGTGTGTGTGTGTGTGTGTGTGTGTGTGTGTGTGTGTGTGTGTGTGTGTGTGTGTGTGTGTGTGTGTGTGTGTGTGTGTGTGTGTGTGTGTGTGTGTCTCTCAGGTATTTGATGTTCATCATGGTGCTGGTTACTGTGGTGGTGCTGAACTGTGTGGTCGTCCTCAACCTGCACTTCAGGACCCCGAGCACACACGTCATGTCTGACTGGACCAAAAAGGTAACACACACACACACACACACACACACACACACACACACACACACACACACACAAACAGTTACCCAGTTTTCTATTGGAACAATTTGACCTGGTTTGATTCTTGTGTGACTTCTGGATCTTATTTCTAATCCTTCCTTTTTAAAAGAAGAGCTGTGGCTCAAAGACTTTAGCTTCTTAAAAGAAGAGTTTTTTCAGGTATACATTTTTAAGCCTGTTTTAATTTCCCCTCTTCTCGGTCCAGTTCTTCCTGGAGCGCCTGCCCCGGATCCTGCGTATGTCCCACCCTTCGGACGAGGAGCCCCACTGGGATGGAGCGCTGCCCCGGCGCTGCAGCTCGGTGGGGTACATCGCCGCGGCGGAGGAGTACTACAGCTTCAAGTCCCGCAGCGAGCTGATGTTCGAGAAGCAGTCAGTGAGACACGGACTGACCACACGGACCACACACGCTGCAGGTTGGAGAGAAGGTCCCTCAGTGGAGCTCACACTTCAGACAGTTAGATTCCATCAAGCTGCTCCACCTGGGGTCAGACCAATGTTCCCACAGACCTATGGTCCCACATTTCTAGATTTTTCTGAAAATTAAACCCTATGTTCCCAGATTTCCTGTGAAGCCCCAGGCGTTTTCGGGACAAAAACGCCTACAAATACATGCCTAAAGTAAATGATCAATTCCTCCACAATTATAGTCAATTTGCATGTTCTTGACATCTTCAACATCTACATATGTCAGAGAATGTATTCCCAGGGTCAGAAATAGTCTGTCTGTTAGTCTGCTTGAGTAAAACAAACCCTAAGGTTAGGGTTATAACATAGTCAGAACATAGGGTGTGTAGCACGGCTTTCATCCAGGTCCATGAAGGATTCTGCGAGGAACCAGTGAAAAGACAAACTCCTTTGTGTTGTTGTGTGTTTGTTGTCTACACCAACCTGCTCTGGTTGTGCAGTGGTGAGTCCACAGGACGACGGAGGGATGACGGAGCAGCTGTACGCAGAGATCAAGCCGGCCGTGGACGGAGCGAACTACATCATCAAACACATGCGCAACAAGAACGACTACAACGAGGTGACACACACACACACACACACACACACACACACACACACACACACACACACACACACACACACACACACGCACACACACGCACGCAAACACACACACACACACACACTGCCATGTGGGTCTAGAGTTTGTTGCCCCTATATTATTTGTGGGTCCAGGTGCATAGTTGTGTGTTTCTTTAATCAAAAGTGGACAACAGAATAACAGAATAATTAAACTAGTATTTCTACTTGATTTGTGTGGTTTGAATAAACATTTAAACTCAGTGGACATCTTTGATTTTATTTTTGTTCTGCATATATTATTATTATAATACTAACACACCTGAAAGTCTCAAAGTCTTTCACACGTTCTCCAGACTAAATCAATTTGTGACGTGAATCTAGGAACTTTAAGATCATAAACAAACAGAATGTGGTTCTACACACATGGAGACAGACTGAGGGACAAAGGTGGAACAGAATAAAGGAAACTTAAACACATAAATGTGACTCTTTATAGAGGGGTTATATATTCTGCTTGTGGTGGAGGGCCATCTAGTGGTGAAGTTACATATTACAACCCGCTCCTCTGATTCCTCTGGAGCTCTGTCTCCACTCTGCCTCCCAGCAACAAGGCCCAGTCAGAGCCGCTCTACACACAAGCTGCTGCTGCTTCAGCCTCTGGATCCTCAGGACACAGCTCAGCCTCCGTCCACACACACTGTCCTCTTCACACTCAGATCCACTAAGACCTCTTCCACCTGTTGAGAGAAGAAGACATCAGTGTCACAGAGACTCACTTCATCAGCTGTGAGTCAGTGATGCAGCTCATCCAGTAGAAAGAGCAGCAGGGACTTCAGTCCTGTTCAGAGGTGGAGCAGCTTCCTCTCTGCTTCATGTTCACGTGTTGGAATGAACACGCTAAGAGCTCAGTGTGTGTCCTCTGCATGTCAAAGTGCAGAGTGGACACCTGAGAGGTGGATTTACTGCTGTTACAGGTGAAGACATGTTTCACTGTGTGTTGATGAACATCTGCTTCTGACAAACTGGGACCAGATGAGACAGATGGACCTCAGCAGAGGTTCTGCTCTGTATAAAGAGCTCCTGGTTCCCATGGTGATGAGGAGAGGCTTCAGTCCCACTGATCTCAGAGCTGTGACAAAGATCCACCTGATCAGTTCTTCACTGATGAAGTGAGAGAACAAACTGTCTCAGATCAGATGAAGACGACAGCGTCTCTGTCCCTCGTGTGAGGCTGTCAGCTGTGGTCCAGCTTCACTTCCTGTTCACATGAAAACAACAACTGTCGTCTTCACGTCGACTCAATCACATGATCCCAAGCAGCTTGTGGCTCGTCTGATTGGCCGACTGTTGTCTCTCTGTGTCTCTGTCCAACCCTGACGTCTGTCCTCATTGTCCTCTCACAGCTTCACTGAGGAAACACTGAGGCCTGAACTACGAAGACACTTCAACATGTCCAGGAGATCTTTCTGAGATCCAGCTCAACTGAACCTGACAGACACAGTCAGGCTAAGTGGTCACATGACGCTGGTTATCAACTCATTAAGTTAACTCAGGTTTTCCTCATCGATATCTGAGCGTGCACATTGAGACGCTTGTGATCCTCACATGTGTCTCTCTGATGTTTCTACGTATCTTTTACCTGTTAAAAGGGTTTTTAGTAGTTTTCCTTACTTTTGTTGAGGGTTAAGGACAGAGGATGTCACACTATGAGACAAATTGTGATTTGTGAATATGGGCTATACAAATCAAATTTGATTAATTGATTGATTGACCGATCAACTGAACCAACCAGACGTTGATTTAAACTTCCCTTATCCGTCCCTTTAAGCAGAGTGTGCACCCCACAACAGTGTAGAGTCACTGTGGTCAGTGGGCGGAGCTTTGATACGGGTTGATCTCCAACTTAACCTGGAGCAGGTTAGCCGTTCATCAGAAGTTACCATGGTGATTTACCTCATTAAGAAGTGGACGAGCTCCGTAGGACTGAAATTACTTAAGCTGAAGTTAACCTGATAACCAAAAATCCTGCTTGGTAGCACAGACCCTGGATCTGTGATACTGACTGTGTTTAGTTAAATACTGATGAAAGCAGCGTGGACTGACTCTAACCATCTACTGACCTCAGAGTCTTCAGGCGACAGGTTGGACTCTGCTGTAGATCAAGCAGCTCCTTCACTGCTGAGTCCTGCAGGTTGTTTCCTCTCAGATTCAGTTCTCTCAGATGAGAGGGGTTTGACCTCAGAGCTGAAGCCAGAGAAGAACAGCTGATCTCTGTCAGTCTGCAGTCCCACAACCTGGATAAAGAATAAAATGAACTGTAAATTAAACTGAGTTCATGTATGAAAATAACAGACACATATTCATGTCAGCACAGACTCATAACATGGAAGATAAATATGAAATCAGACATGTTGGAATAAAAACGAGTCCTGATTCAGTACAAATAGATTATTTGGACCCGGTCTCTGTCCTGCAGATCAGTTTAGGAAATCCAGAACTAAAGTCAGTGTTTTAACAAGTAAATGAACATTTAAAATGTCACAGATTAATTAATGGATTCAAATTGTGTATGAAGAGGAATTATGATAAATTAGAATTAAATGATAAATTGTGTATAAATCACTGCATGAAAAGAAGCGTTTGTGTCAATCTGTGTCGCAGAGAAGTGTTGGCACATCCTTCGGTTAACGACTTTCACACGTATCTGTAGGCAGCAAAGGAAACGCTCAGGGTTCCTGCAGTTGTCAAGCCTGTGAGCTGTTGAGATTTGACCCCCCCTGCTCCAACTCCTAGAGGACGCTTTCACATGCAAATGACAATGCTCTGAGCTTCACAAATGCAAATCAGTTTCCCTGAGAGCAGATAACACCAATGTGTAAGAGGCACCAACAAACTATCTGGCTGAGTAAACCAGGCTTAAAATAAATATTAAACCTGAAATTTTAAATTGTTCTTAAGTAAATAAGTATGCTATAATGAATTATATTGTATACCACGAACAAAGGTCAATGCAGTCAAAAGAAATGAAACAATGCACTTTATTTCAAATTTTAATTGTCATCCAATCCTAAATCTCAACAACTGTACAGAGTGGCATGATTACAGTCACTTTTTCAATTGTGCTGGTTAAATGCACAGAGGAAGTGTAAACCACACCTCTACCAGCAAATAAATGATGCTGGGTATGATCATCTGTGTCCTGTAAGCTCCAAACTTCTACTGGCTTTCCATAAAAATATCTGTCCTCCCAAAATACTGGCATCAAATTCACATGTCAATGGCAAACTAAGCTGTTCCATGAATTATAAATGGTACCTTTTCACCACTACTTTCAAAATTGCTATGAAACATTCATTGATTTAATGATTTATTTTTTCAGTGTAATATTTAATCCCCCATGGACTGCACAGTGACAAAACACAGCAGCCGGCTGTTTGGATACAACATACATCTCCACTCAGTTTGATTATTATTTTAAATATAAAGGAGACACAATATAGAGCTTAAATTCCTTCATAATTTGAACTTCAATTGTCTAATTGTTGTTATTAAACTTTCTCAGTATTCCATTAAAACAGTCAACACTTTTATCCAAAGCGACTTACGATAAGTGCATTCAACTATAAGGTTACGAACACAGAACAGCGTGAATCATGTGTGTAAATGTACTAAACACCACAAAAAATAAACCTGGCCTCAGTCAAATACTTATCCCATGAAGTAACCGCTGCTCACGTCACCCGCTCGCGTCATCAGCTGATGGACTCGTCCAATCAGAGCCTCGTAAACGCCGTGCAGCAGCGTCGAGTGTCCCGCAGACAGGAAGCGGGTCGTGTTTAGCTTGTCCCGTACGAGTGACTCTGTCTTCGGGGTAAATAACTTGCTGAAGTCGACACGACGCTGTTCCCTGGAGGAGAAGATGAGTGCGTGTGGAGGCAGAGCCGCGGGCCCGGTGTGGACGAGTCGAGGCGGAGAAGACGGGCGCACAGTCCCTGAGTTACGGTGAGCTAGAGCCGCCATGCTAACCACTAAGCTAACTGGTACATCTGAAAGCATGTCCGCCACTCTTTGGGATAGCGAGAAAGTTGCTAAAATACGAGTACAGCATCGAGTGCTGGAGCAGATCTAGTGCATGTGTAAATATGTATGAATTACTTAGATGTAACAGTTTGTTCTCGTTAAGTTTTTTCATCAACGTGACTTTTTTTCTGTATGTTTTCACAGCCTCAGCCCCCCCCCCCCACACACACACACACACACACACACACACACACACATAAACAAAGAGGCGTTAGGCTGAGACGCTGAAAGTCCGGATTTAAAGTGCAGAAAATTAAGCCATTGAATGTAAGTAACTGTTTATGAATTGTTTTGGTGTTTTTTTGCTGTGGATCTTCCAACGGTGATGCAGCGCGGCTATTTCCGTTTATTAATAATAAAGTCATGTTACATGTGTTGTTTTCCAGGTGCCTGTCCATGACGTACAAAGACACACTGAGCCAGTATGATCCGACCAGACCTTACATCAGCATTGAGGAGTTGTCGGAGAAGAAAGAGGGTAAGGTTATATTCATTAAATAATTTTCCAGTTACATGTAAAGGTGTATGTTGTAATTGAACTGTGCTAATTTTACTGAATGTGTTTACAGCTGATTGAAGCGGGACAGATGACATGGATCCATCCTTCCACAGCCAGGAGTGCACCGACCTGTGTCCCACACTTCATATAAGACTGGAAGCTACACTGATCTCACAGCTACACACCACAGACGTCTACACACTGGAGAAGAGTCCCACAAAGAAGTCATGACCCAGAGGCTGCAGAGAAACATTTCAAGCCTCATCTGAGTTTTTGTACAATATTTTTGCTGTATGTAAATAAAGCTTTCACTCCACATATACCTTGTTCACATTTGTTCCCTGTACAATATGTTCACCTATAACATCAAGCATCACATGAATGTTTAGTTTTAATTAACTGCAGTGCTTTTGGTAAAGGCTTACTTATAAATAATAATAAATATTAATATATACATTTTTATTATAAATATTGTGTGGGAGGGGCTTACCCCACGTGTGGAATGCTGTGACCCCACGTGTGCACTGCAATGACCCATAAGGTGACCAATAGCAACACTTCTACCAACCAATCACGAGTGACATTAGTTTCAAGGGTCTGTGGTTTCCTCCAATGGTGAGTAGAGAGAGGTTCTAGCCAGCGGCTGGACTCCGATTCATATGCTAATTAGATCACACGTCGCGATCGGTCCGCGAGGCTCAGCGAGCCCCCCGCGGCTCTCTCCTTTGTTCTCCAAATCCCCCTTAAGGTCCGCAAACGCCGATAGACCCACCTTGTCTTCACTGGCGAACGCCGAGGTAACATCATGGAAACAGTTGGTTACAGCAGGGGATTAGGCCTGTCCGTAGAGGTTCACTGTGACAATAATACTGCTTTTCGTCTAGTGAATGCTGTATTATAGATAAGAGATCTACAAAAGTCATTCAGTGAACTGACCACAGAGTCTCCAGTCGACAGGTTGGACTATGTAGAAAACCACACAGCTCCTTCACTCCTGAGTCCTGCAGGGAGTTTTCAGTCAGAACCAGTTCTCTCAGATGACAGGGGTTTGACGTCAGAGCTGAAGCCAGAGAAGAACAGCTGATCTCTGTCAGTCTGCAGTCCTTCAACCTGGATAAAGAATAAAACTTAACTGTATATTAAACTGAGTTAATGTGTGAAAATAAAGAACTTTGACTAAACATCACTGTCTGTTTTCAGACCTGAAGTCTGAGTCAAGTTGTTTCTGGCTTTTTTATGGAACTTCTTCTGCAGCCTCCTAATAAAGTTTCTGAGTGAGTCCATGTGGGAATAGAGCAGGTGAATGTCCAGAGGATTCACAGAGAGCGAGTAGACGTGTTGATGAGGTTTCTAACACGTGACGGACGTGAAACTGGAAGAACACAAAGATCTCAGGATGAAGAAGAGGAGCCGTACACGTAGAAGACGAAGACGTCCACTTGGAAACACAAGGAGATTCCAGAGCTTCTGGTGATCAGGGCCAACGCCGGTGTGGATGAGCTGTAAACAACAACACTGATCTTTCCACAGCAGGATTCATACGTCATGTCCGGCCTCCTGCTGCTCTACAGGCTCCGCCTCCTGCTGCTCCACCCGTTCTTCATATGCGAAAGTCAAAGTCCAGAAAATGTCCAAACACTATTTTACATTGTTCATGACTGAAAACAGCTTGAAAGTCCTCGTGTCCTCGGGGTTCAGTTGTTTGTAATATGTAACTTCACCACTAGCTGTCTCTAAATATCTTGCTGGACATGTTCAGGAGTCGTACACGTGGACAAGTGGACTACGTTCACATGTACGACACCTGGAGACGTCACTAACTCCTTTGCAGTGAACCTGTAACTTAACATAACTTAACGTAACCATGGTTATCATGCAGATATGTGTTTTGGCTCCGCCCCTTGTCTGAATGTTCCCACATGTTCCTGTTGCTGTGAACAAGTCGGACCCGGAAAATCTCCTGCTGCTGCTTCAGCTCCAGAAAATGTCCGACCCACTTGTGAGAACATGTTCCACAGTTGATGTGTGAAAGGGCGAGCAGTTTTTGGAGGAAACCTGGTCTTGTTCGGATTATCCAGGAATATTACTCAGTGTATAAAATGACGACCCAGAGGTGGGACCAGGAAGCAGAGCTGCAGTGCTACACACTTCTCTGCGCTCCCTCTGGATCAGTCACACAACCACATCCCCATAGAGACTGTGTCTGTCCCCTGTCCCATTACATTATTTAATTAAAATGATAACAGAGCGAGAATTCTACACAAAAAAACAATACAAATTAACATAACCTCTGCAACAACAAAACAAACAAAGACTTTTAAATGTGGTCTTTTTAAAATAAGAAAATTATCATCGAAGGCTATGTTAGTAAATGAACTAGTCTCAGATCACAACGTTGATTTATTGTCCCTCACTGAGACGTGGCTGCATCCTGATGAATATGTCAGTCTAAATGAATCTACTCCCCCCAGTCATGTAAATACACACGTTCCAATGAGAATTCGGGCGAGGAGGTGGAGTTGCTGCTATTTTTAACTCCAGTCTATCAATTAATCCTAAACCTAAACTCAGCTACAACTCATTTGAATGTCTTGTTCTTAGTCTTCTACACCAATCCAGGAAACACCAACAGCCAATCATATTTGCTGTAGTTTATCGTGCTCCTGGGGCTTATACTGAATTTTTAACGGAATTCCCTGAGTTTTTATCAAACCTAGTCCTAAAGACCGATACAATTATTATTGTTGGTGACTTTAATATTCATGTTGACAATATTAAAGATAGCCTTAGGGTAGCATTTATTTCCATACTAGACTCAATTGGTTTCAGTCAGTGTGTACACCAACCTACTCATTGTTGTAACCACACACTTGACCTTGTTTTTTACGATTAACATTAGACTCAATAGCGCCTCTAAAAAAGATACATGTAAAACATAGTAAATTAGCTCCGTGGTAGAATTCCAAGACACATGAGTTAAAACAAATATCAAGAAAACTAGAGAGGAAGTGGCGCTCCAGCAACATTGTTGAAAATCTCCTAGCCTGAAATAGTTGTGTTAAAGTTTATAAGAAGGCTCCACAAAGCAAGAGCTGCCTATTATTCAAAACTAATCGAAGGTTTCTCTTCAGCACTGTAGCCAGGCTGACAGAGCCACACCTCTACCAAACCCAGTATTCCTCCATACCTGAAGAGCAATATCTCTATGACCTTTTTTAATGAAAAAATTCTAACTATTAGAAATAAAATCAACCATCTCCTGCCCTCAATTGGCACTAATACCCTCCCAACAATAGAGATCTCAGAAACGGCTGAGAATTCTTCCCATTATTTAGACAGCTTCTCTCTTATCACCCGTGATCAGTTTACCAAAATAATCTCAGGTTCTAAACCAACAACCTGTATCTTAGATCCTATTCCTATAAAATGACTTAAAGAAATTCTGCCCCTAATAGATAGTTCGTTACTTAACACAATCAATCTGTCTTTATCATCAGGATGTACCACAGTCCTTTAAACAAGCTGTAATCAAACCCCTTCTCAAAAACTCCACCCTGGACCCAGAGGTTTTAAACCACAGACCGATATCCAACCTCATTTTCCTGTTTAAAATCCTGAGAAGGTTGAAGCCATGGCTGTGTGAGTTTCTCTGTCTGGGTTAAGAGCCAATCACAGCACAGAGACAGCCATGGCAAAAGTCACTAGTGACCTTCTAATAGCTTCAGACCAGGGACTTGTGTCTGTCCTCGTTCTGTTAGATCTCAGTGCAGCATTCCACACAATTGACCATCACATTTTATTACAGAGACTAGAACAGTTAATTAGTATTTAAGGAACCGCCCTAAACTGGTTTTAATATCTTATTTTTTAGATCGATTCCATTTCGTGCATATTCATGATGAATCATCTGTGCGCACCAAAGTTAACCATGGTGTTCCACAGGGCTCTGTGCTCGATCCAATTTTATTCTCATTATATATGCTTCAACTAGGAAACATTATCAGGACACACTCTGTAAATTTTCACTGTTATGCGGATGACACCCAGTTATACTTTTCAATAAAACCTTAGCAAAGTAATCAATTAACTAAACTTCGAGCATGTCTCAAGGACATAAAAACCTGGATGACCCGCAGTTTTCTCTTATTAAACTCAGATAAAACAGAGATTATAATACTCGGCCCTAAACACCTTAGAGAAACATTATCTAATGATATAGCTGCGCTAGATGACATTGCCCTTGCTTCCAATGACACAGTCAGGAACTTGGGAGTGATCTTCGATCCTGATTTGTCCTTTAATTCTCACTTAAAACTAATTTCTAGGACCGCCTTCTACCACTTGCTTAATATAAAAAAAATCAGACATGTCCTTTCTCAAAAAGATGCAGAAAAACTAGTCCACGCCTTTGTTACATCGAGACTGGACTATTGTAATTCATTATTATCAGGCTCCAGCAGCAAGTCGTTAAAGACTCTGCAGCTGGTCCAAAATGCCGCAGCACGTGTCCTGACGAGAACTAAGAAAAGAGAGCACATTTCTCCAGTATTAGCATCGCTACACTGGCTTCCTGTTAAATCAAGAATAGAATTTAAAATTCTCCTCCTCACCTTCAAGGCCCTTAATAATATGGCGCCATTTTACCTTAAAGAGCTGTTAGTACCTTATCAACCCACTAGAGGGCTCCGATCCCAGAACTCAGGCCTACTTGTCGTCCCTAAAGTCTCTAAAAGTAGAGTAGGAGCCAGAGCTTTCAGCCATCAAGCCCCACTCCTGTGGAATCATCTCTCACTTTCAGTTAGGGAAGCAGACACCATCTGCACGTTTAAGAGTGGGCTTAAAACCTTCCTTTTTGATAAAGCTTATAGTTAGAGCCGGTCCAGGCTTTTCTCAGACCTGCTCTTAGTTCTGCTGCTGTAGGTCTAGAAGGTCGGGGGACACATGACACACGGAACTTCTCTTTCCAGCTTCTTCATCCTCTTCCCAATCGTTATCACATCAAATAAATTAATATCTCATCAATACATTACGGACTCGACTTCTTCCCCGGAGTCCCTTTGCCTTATGGTCCGCAGATCCAGGCCACATTGTGGATTATGATGGTGGATCGTGTATCAGAGATCGTGATCTTAATGGTGGATCCTGTATCGTGCAGGGATCTGATAACGGTGGTGGACCACGATCGAGATGGCAGCTGACGGTGGATCCTAACTGGCTGCAGCGGACAATGACTGAGGACTATAGTGGCATCCGATCTTGATGGTGGATCATGATCTTGCTGGTTGCTGACCGTGGACTATTACAGCAAAAAGACTGCTTGATAGATAGTATTTCTCCTCAGATACTCAACCATTACTGACAATAATCCATCAATTAATTTACCTTCCATTATGATACAAACTGTTTATTCTACTCAAAGGTGTAAATACTCTGATCTTTCTGATGTTCTCTGTTACACTTGGCATCTATTGCACTTCTGTCCGTCCCGGGAGATGGATCCTCACATGTGTCTCTCTGAGGTTTCTACCATCTTTACCTAGATTTTTTTAGTAGTTTGTCCTTACTCTTGTTGAGGATTAAGAACAGAGGATATCACACATTGTTAAAGCCCTATGAGACAAATTGATTTGTGAACATGGGCTATATAAATATAATTTGATTGATGGATTTATAAATCCTTCATATTTACATCAGGGAAGCTGCCGCAGGTTCTCTTTCATGTTTAGATGGGGGGGGGTAGCTGCAACATGACACTTCACCACTAGATGTCACTAGATTCTAAACACTGAACCTTTAACATTAAAACATAATGCCTGACCCCAGAATCTCCAGGTGACAGGTTGGACTCTGTAGAAAACCACACAGCTCCTTCACTCCTGAGACCAGCAGGTCGTTTCCACTCAGCTCCAGTTCTCTCAGATGAGAGGGGTTTGACCTCAGAGCTGAAACCAGAGAAGAACAGCCGATCTCTGGCAGTCTGCAGTCCCACAACCTGGATAAAGAAATATGAATATTAGAATGTGTCCTCCTGTTGTTGTGGATCGTCATCATGTCAACACAGACTCTCAACATGCTGCTGACCTCAGTCCAGTCTGTGATTTCTCTTTCTAGAGAGATTGTCCGAGGTTTCTACCATCTTTACCTAGATTTGTTTAGTAGTTTGTCCTTACTCTTGTTGAGGATTAAGAACAGAGGATATCACACATTGTTAAAGCCCTATGAGACAAATTGATTTGTGAACATGGGCTATATGAATATAATTTGATTGATGGATTTATAAATCCTTCATATTTACATCAGGGAAGCTGCTGCAGGTTCTCTTTCATGTTTAGATGGGGGGGGGGGGGTAGCTGCAACATGACACTTCACCACTAGATGTCACTACATTCTAAACACTGAACCTTTAACATTAAAACATGATGCCTGACCCCAGAATCTCGAGGTGACAGGTTGGACTCTGTAGAAAACCACACAGCTCCTTCACTCCTGAGTCCTGCAGGTCGTTGTCACCCAGATCCAGTAATCTCAGATGAGAGTGGTTTGACCTCAGAGCTGAAACCAGAGAAGAACAGCCGATCTCTGACAGTCTGCAGTTCCACAACCTGGATAAAGAATAAAACTTAACTGTAAATTAAACTGTGTTCATGTGTGGAAATAACAGACACATATTCATGTCAGCACAGACTCATAACATGGAAGATAAATATGAAATCAGACATGTTGGACTAAAAACAAGTCCTGATTCAGTACAAATAGATTATTTGGACCCGGTCTCTGTCCTGCAGATCAGTTTAGGAAATCCAGAACTGAATCAGTGTTTTAACAAGTAGCTTAAGATTTAAAATGTCACAGATTTGAATGGATTCATGTTATGTATGAGGAGGAATTATGTTAAATTATAATTAAGTAAGATCAATTGTGTATAAATGCTGTTTTATAGATATGAGATCTACAAAAGTCAGTCAGTGAACTGACCTCAGAGTCTCCAGTCGACAGGTTGGACTCTGTAGAAAACCACACAGCTCCTTCACTCCTGAGTCCTTCAGGTCGTTGTTATTCAGATCCAGTTCTCTCAGATGAGAGGGGTTTGACCTCAGAGCTGAAGCCAGAGAAGAACAGCTGATCTCTGACAGACTGCAGTTCTCCAACCTGGATAAAGAAATATGAATATTAGAATGTGTCCTCCTGTTGTTGTGGATCGTCATCATGTCAACACAGACTCTCAACATGCTGCTGACCTCAGTCCAGTCTGTGACCTGAAGATAAATATCAGATCAGACATGTTGGACCATTGTTTCATTCATCAGCTTCTTCTCTCTGTGTTGGTCGCTGAGCAGGTTTGTGTAATTAAACACTGTTTAACGTAGGGACGGCTCCTGATGTCACTTCCTGTTTGTTTCTATACTTATCAACTGACCAATGTGTTTCAATAAGAATGAGTCTTATTTTGAAAACCTGAGGAGGACGAGTGCTCGGCCTCAGTCCACATGTTATTTACTGACACTTTCTCAGTGATCAGGATTAGGTGAGTGCAGGTGAATGGAGTTGATGAGGTGGACGTGACTGACAGGCTGGGTGAGGGACAGATGACTGAGGGACAGTGAGCAGAGCAGAACTGAGACCATTTAAATAAATAATGACCCAATAAGAAAGAAAGTCTGAAAAGTGAAGAAGGATTTAAGGACCTCAGAGTCTCCAGTCGACAATTTGGACTCTCCAGTCCAGAACACAGCAGCTGCACTGCTGAGTGAAGCAGCTTGTTGTCACTCAGATCCAGTTCTCTCAGATGTGAGGGGTCTGACTTCAGAGCTGAGGCCACGACTTCACAGTGAGTCTCTGAGAGTTCACAACCACTGAGTCTGTAATTAAATAAAATATCTGTTAGAATAACATCAGAAAACACAACATTCATACAAAAGGTGATCATGTGACCCTCACACTGGTAAATCCCCTCTTTGCCTCATGAACATGTTAAAAACTCCTCAAGAGAATACTTTCAGATTTGGTTCAAGCGTTGATTCAGACTGACAGAGCAACTCATTAGATGCAGGAGGTCAAATGTCAAAGGTCAAGGTCACACAACATGTTCATGGCCTCTTGAAGTCTCAACTCTGTCTTTACGGGATTTCTTCACATTTTGAACAGTTGGACTCAAAGAGAAACTGGTTAGATTTCAGTGGTCAAAGGTAAAAGGTTACAGTGACCTCATATTATTGTGAATGCAACATGTCAGGACACACACACACACACACACACACACACACACACACACACACACACACACACACACACACACACACACACACACACACACACTCACACAGCCTTCCTGCAGTTCCTCACAGCTGGGATCAGTCTCCATCGACCCTGGTCTGATGTGTTGAACTTCTTCAGGTCCAACTCATCCAGAACCTCCTCTGACATCTGCAGCATGTAGGCCAGAGCTGAGCAGTGGATCTCAGAGAGTTTCTCCTCTGATCTGTTCTCTGACGTCAGGAACTGTTTCATCTGCTGATGAACTGAGTGGTCGTTCATCTCAGTCAGACAGTGGAAGATGTTGATGCTTCTGTCAGGAGAAAGGTCATCACTCTTCATCGTCTTCAGGTTGTTGATGGCTCTCTTTCTGATCTTTGGATTGTTCTCTGTCCGACCCAGCAGGCCTCCTAAGACTCTCTGGTTGGACTCCAGACTGAGGCCGTGAAGGAAGCGAACAAACAGGTCCAGATGACCATTTCTACTGGTGAGGGATTTCTTCATGGTTTTCTTCAGGAGGTCACAGATGGTGAAGTTACTGTCTGTGTCCCCATCTGTTCCCAAGAAGTTGTTGAGTTCTTCTGTGTGGAGTGTGAAACAGTGGAACATGTAGACTGCAGCCAGGAACTCCTGAACGCTCAGATGAACAAAGCAGTAGACTGATTTCTGGAAGATCACACACTCTCTTCTGAAGATCTCAGTACAAACTCCTGAGTACACCGAGGCCTCTGTGACATTAAGACCACACCGCTCCAGGTCTTCTTGGTAGAACATGATGTTTCCTTTCTCCAGATGTTTAAGTGCCAGCCTCCCCAGCTTCAGGAGAACGTCCCTGTCAGCCTCCGTCAGCTGCTGTGGAGTCGTCTCATGTCCCTCACCGTACTTGTTGTTCTTCCTCTTTGTCTGAACCAGCAGGAAGTGTGAGTACAGGTCAGTCAGGGTCTTGGGCAGCTCTCCTCTCTGGTCTGTGGTCAACATGTGCTCCAGAACTGTAGCACTGATCCAGCAGAAGACTGGGATTTGACACATGATGTGGAGGCTCCTGGACGTCTTGATGTGTGAGATGATTCTGCTGCACAGCTCTTCACTGAATCTCCTCCTGAAGTACTCCACCTTCTGGGCCTCAGTGAAGCCTCGTACTTCTGTGAATCTGTCAACACATGCAGGAGGGATCTGATTGACCGCCGCAGGTCTGGAGGTTATCCAGACGAGAGCAGAGGGAAGCAGATTCCCCCGGATGAGGTTTGTCAGCAGCACGTTGACTGATGACCTCTGTGTGACCTCAGACACAAGCTCCCTGTGGTTGAAGTCCAGAGAAGGTCTGCTTTCATCCAGGCCGTCAAAGATGAACAAAGGTTTACAGACAGCGAGCGTCTCTGCCGTGAGCTTCTGTAACGCTGGATGGAAAACACGGAGCAGCGTGAGGAGACTGTGCTGCTGGTCCTTCACCAGGTTCAGCTCCCTGAAGGAAAGCACAGTCAGCAGACCCACATCCTGGTTCTCTAAACCCTCTGCCCAGTCCAGAGTGAACTTCTGCACCGAGAAGGTTTTTCCAACTCCAGCGACGCCGTTGGTCAGGACGACTCTGATGCTGCTCTGCTGGTCAGTGGAGGCTTTAAAGATGTCGTGGCACCTGATGGGAGTGTAGTGGAGGATCTTCATCTTGGAAGCCGTCTCAAGCTGCCTCACCTCATGATGAGTATTAACCTCTTCACTCTGTCCCTCTGTGATGTAGAGCTCAGTGTAGATCCTGTTGAGGAGAGTTCTACTTCCTGTTTCATCACTTCCTTCAGTCACATGTTCACATCTCCTCCTCAGACTGAGCTTATGTTCATGTAAAACCTCCTGCAGACCACGATCTGCTGAAAGACAAGAAACAATGTCAGAGACAGAGAATCTGAGAATCTGCTGATTGTTTTCATCAGATACATAAAAGCTACAGAAAATAAAAGCTTTTTAACTTTGTGCTTTTATAACGATGTTAAATGTTGATGCTGTATGAAGGAACAAAATAAAACCACATGTGCTGTTGTCAGAAGTGAAGACATCAGCAGACACATGTACAGTGCTGCTCTGACCGGCTGTCTGAGCTCCAGCTCCTGTTCTGGATCTTTGTCCACACTGGGGACAGGAGGAGTCTCCTGAAGAACCAGACTGGTCCCAGTATGAGGTGATGCACTGTCTGCAGAACCAGTGTCCACAGCTGGTGGAGACTGGATCCTTCAGGACGTCCTGACACAAAGCACAGCAGGACGACTGCTCCTCCTCAGAAACATGACTCCTCTTCCTCTCCCTGTGAAGACATTTCATAATAACTCACATGTCACAGGTTGTCATTTTGTCAGGATTGATTGACAGCTTCAAGATGACTGCAGTTAAGCATCTGAAGTCAGACAGACTCCAGAGTAACAAGTTGGCATCTCATATTTTTATAAAGCACATTTAAACTGATTATTAATGGAGGCATGAGAAGCACAAGACAAACAGGTTCAAACTAGAAATACTGCCAATTGTTTCCAGACTCATGAGGTCAGAGACCTTTGACCTTTGAAATCTAAAGAGTTCATCTTTAAGACCAAGTGACAAAATGTGAAGGAACTTCCCTACGACAGACTTGGGACATCCTGTTCAAGAGGCCAAAACATGTTTTGTGAGGCCACCGTGACCTTTGACCTCCCAAATCTAATCAGTCACCCTGTGAGTCTAAGAGAACATTTGTAGCAAGTTTGAAGAAAGTCCCTCAGGGCGTTCTTGAGATATCCCGTTCACAAGAAAGGTCTGGACGGACAGAGCCTGAGAACAAGGGGCTTCTGGCTGCTGGGTGTCACAGAGTAAAGGGTCTCAAGTGCTTTGAGGGTCAAATATAAGTAACATGTTTTCATTGACTTGTACAAAGCTCCAGGGTTTGATATCATAAAGACAGTTAATAAAAGTATTGGGGCAAGCTGCAGCCGTCAGATGGAACTAGAGCAGAGGTCTTCAACAGGGGGTCCGCGACCCCTAGGGGGGTCCGCAGCGGTACTGCAGGGGGGTCGCAAAATCTTTGGTTGATTAGACAATTTTTTTAAAAATTAATAATTTTTTTTTTTTTTTTCACGAATTTAAATGTCTTTCAATACACATTAACATGCATCCAACATATTGTGAGGCTGATTTGACCCTCTGCCTAACAACCTCCATCCATCCAAGATTAGGTAAGTTGTTTGCTACCCATCAGGGTCCGACATCTCACTAATGTTGGAGTATGTGTGGCATCCACAGAAAGCTTGAGGATTCACTGTCTCTTCTACATGTATGTTAAAAATAAAAACATGAATCTGTGAATTACTTGAATAGCTCAGTGTTGTATGCAAGATGTACAGTGGGAACGGAAAGTATTCAGACCCCTTTAAATATTTCACTCTTTGTGTCATTGCAGCAATTTGCAAAAATCAAAAAAGTTCATTTTATTTCTCAATAATGTACACTCAGCACCCCATCTTGACTGGAAAAAAACCAGAAAAGTAGAAATTTTTGCTAATTTATTAAAAAAGAAAAACTGAAATATCACATGGTCATAAGTATTGGGACCCTTTGCTGTGACACTCATATTTAACTCACATGCTGTCCATTTCTTCTGATCCTCCTTGAGATGGTTCTACTCCTTCATTGGAGTCCAGCTGTGTTTAATTAAACTGATTGGACTTGATTAGGAAAGGCACACACCTGTCTATATAAGACCTTACAGCTCACAGTGCATGTCAGAGCAAATGAGGATCATGAGGTCGAAGGAACTGCCCAAAGAGACAGACAGAATTGTGGCAAGGCACAAATCTGGCCAAGGTTACAAAATAATTTCTGCAGCACTCAAGGTTCCTAAGAGTACAGTCCTTACATAATCCTTAAATGGAAGAAGTTTGGGACGACCAGAATTCTTCCTAGGCATGGCTGTCCAGCCAAACTGAGCAATCGTGGGAGAAGAGCCTTGGTGAGAGAGGTAAAGAAGAACCCAAAGATCACTGTGGCTGAGCTCCAGAGATGCAGTAGGGAGATGGGAGAAAGTTCCACAAAGTCAACTATCACTGCAGCCCTCCACCAGTCGGGGCTTTATGGCAGAGTGGCCCGACGTAAGCCTCTCCTCAGTGCAAGACATATGAAAGCCCGCAGAGAGTTTGCCAAAAAACACATGAAGGACTCCCAGACTATGAGAAATAAGATTCTCTGGTCTGATGAGACCAAGTTTGAACTTGTTGGCGTTAATTCTAAGCGGTATGTGTGGAGAAAACCAGGCACTGCTCATCACCTGCCCAATACAATCCCAACAGTGAAACATGGTGGTGGCAGCATCATGCTATGGGGGGGGTTTCAGCTGCAGGGACAGGAAGACTGGTTGCAATTGAAGGAAAGATGAATGAGGCCAAGTACAGAGATATCCTGGAAGAAAACCTCTTCCAGAGTGCTCTGGCCCTCAGACTGGGCCGAAGGTTCACCTTCCAACAAGGCAATGACCCTAAGCAGACAGCTAAAATAAGTGGCTTCGGAACAACTCTGTGACCATTCTTGACTGGCCCAGCCAGAGCCCTGACCTAAACCCAATTGAGCATCTCTGGAGAGACCTGAAAATGGCTGTCCACCAACGTTCACCATCCAACCTGACGGACCTGGAGAGGATCTGCAAGGAAGAATGGCAGAGGATCCCCAAATCCAGGTGTGAAAAACTTGTTGCATCATTCCCAAGAAGACTCATGGCTCATGACCCGTTTTTTTCTGTCAAGATGGGGTGCTGAGTGTACATTGATGAGAAATAAAATGAACTTTTTTGATTTTAGCAAATGGCTGCAATGAAACAGAGTGAAAAATGTAAAGGGGTCTGAATACTTTCCGTACCCACTGTATGTTTATAAATGGCAGTGGCATGGCGACCCTGTACCTTGCACATGTTAAAATTAAAAACATGAATATATGTTCCTGTGTATTATTTGAATAGCTTAGTATTGAATGCACAATATCAGGGTAGTTATGTTTATACATGGCACTAGGCCCAATTTAATATAAAACACAATTTTATACAATATATATAGTAGGGGGTCCCTGCTCCATCTCTCCATCTGTTTGGGGGTCCTTGGCCTGAAAAACGTTAAAGACCCCTGAACTAGAGGATAAAACTATGTCGTCTGCATTAAAGTTAGAAAGACGATTGTACTTTTGATGGATCGAGCAGAGAAGTCGCAGGAACAGTGAAAATAAAAGTGGTCCATGAATTGAACCTTGATGGTCACAACAATCGATGGGAGCAGAGGATGAAAGAAGGTTCCGTCTCTCGTTTAGGAAGCGAAACGTCTCAACACTGGACGATGAAGAGCATCTTCGACCTCCAGGTGTTTTACAAACATGTCAGGACTGTGTGGAACGCTGTGGAAAAGTCCAGCAGAACTCAAACAGCACCAGACCCAGAGGCCACAGACAGAAGGATGTTGTCATGAACCTTCAACAGAGCAGATTCTAATGAGCTGAGCCACAAACACACTGGAGTCCGTTAAAGATCCTCACAGAGAAACCTGGGAGAAGTTATTATGCTCACTGGGATTCACGGTTGTTTCTTTAGATGAGTGGATGCTGCAAGGACTGAACTCTGTGTGTGTAGGAGTGAGACAATTGACCTCAGGAGGCCTCAAGTAGTTTGGATGCAAATTTCAATCAATCACTTGATTATTCAGCCAGTTGCAGACATTTTAATAAAAGTTCTTTGTATTTGTGTTATTAATAATACAGTTCATGGTGAAACTGTAAAATATCAAGTCTCAGTTACATTTCATTGCGGTACGGGTTTGATAAAGACATCTTATGAATCATTGTCAAATCTTTTTCATAAATTTATTGGCTATTATTTTCTTTCACTCTAATATCAATATGGTTTTTGAACGAACTCTCAGAAACTGATGCTTTAGGATGTGTCTGCTGATGCAGCTGAGATGAAGCTGTTAGAGCAACGTGACAAGAATAAAGTAGTTTACAGCATCTCCATGACAACAGGGTTATTCTTTAGATCAGAATATTGTAATTATCAGTTCATAATATACAGTAAACTTACTTTAAAGGTTTCATCTCTGTAGCGTCTGGTTGTGGATGATCCGTTTTGGGTTTGTTCTTTTTTCTCTGAGTTCAAAATAAATAATCATTAGAAGAAAAAACACAAAATAAATGAATAGCAGAATTATTGTAAGTATTAATATTTACCTTTAGTATTTTAAAGTAGTATAATCCTGCTCCAGCTCCTAATGCTGCACACACAACGAGGACTCCGACCAAAATTCCTGCAACTGAACCTGAAGAAGCTGTAATTCAGAGAGTAGAACTGTAGCATCAACAAAGTGCAGTGATGTGTCTTCAGTGTAAAGTGTAGTGTGTGTGTGTGTGTGTGTGTGTGTGTGTGTGTGTGTGTGTGTGTATGTGTGTGTGTGTGCGCGCGTGTGTGTGTGTGTGTGTGTGTGTGTGTGTGTGTGTGTGTGTGTGTGTGTGTGTGTGTGTGTGTGTGTGTCCGTCCTCCTGGTTCCTGTTCTCCTGACAACATGTGGTCATGATGCTCCTGATGAGCTGGAGGACGGAGCCCTGGGGGATCTGCTCCACCAGGAGGAACCAGGACTCACTGCACCAGCCTCAGGTCTGACAGTCGCTCTGAGGATTTCATCATCACTTCTCGTCTCATGGGATCTTACCTTCCTCTATCGTCACGTAGCGGTTGATGAAGTGCGTCTCCTCTTCACTACTGAGTTCACAGGTGAACGTTCCCTGGTGATCTGAAGATAAGTGGTGCAGCGTGAGGCTGCCTGACGCTGACACATCCTCCACCTGCTGCCTCCACTGCTCTGAGACCCTGGGGGGGCCGTCCACCCCGGTCTGGTCCACAATGATCTGACTGTGGTTGAACTTCCACACCCGGTGTGTCGGGGGTTTGGTGTTTGGAGCAGTGCAGTGGATTGTTGTTGTTGTTTCACTCGGTGACACATGGACGGGAGCTGAAAAGAAAAGAGATCAAATAATGTCATCGTTGTCAGAATGTGGTTTCAGGCTCTGATGAGACTTTCTGAACATCTTCTATCATCAGAATGATTCATGTGGAGGAGGGTGTGGCCTTGGAGTGATGACCTGAACTAGAAGGTCACTCAGTGGAGCTGATATCTCCTCCAAGGACCAACAGTCACTTCAAACTGCTCCACATCTCACACACATCAGTCCTCTCAGGGGAAATGTCCAGAAAGGTCCAATGTTAAAGAAAGAAAACTAATGGATCTGTTCAATGTTCCATTTGTTTGTTGGGCTTCAAGCAACATTACACAACAACTACTGGACAGATTTCCATGAACCTTGGCAGGAAGGTGTGTTGTGAGTCAGGCTCAGAGAAGAACTCATCACATGTTTGTGTGGATCCAGGATTTGTTGTTTTTTCACATTAATATTGTGAGAGAGGACGTTTTTCAACATTTTCATTGATTTCCCTGCGAATAACTGATGAAGATGAAAAAACAATCTGACAAATTTAGAGAACTGATATTTATGAGTCTGTGAAATTTGGTGCAGATCTTGGTCCTGGTGAATGTCAATGTGGTTTCATAAGGAGACTGTTGGGCCTAGTGGAGGTCTGAGCTCTACTGAGGGACCTGTGGCCCACGTTCCATCCTCACAACTAGTTTAGTGGAAATCTGTTCAGCAGACAAAGAAACAAACAAAGTAAAGATTGAAAATCAGCATTGATATAAGATATAAGTTATCTGTAGGAGCAGATATGAATATGCAGCAGTAGGTGAAACAAGCAAAGGTTCAGTTCCATAGAGCAGATCCAACGTACTGGGTTGATACCACACCGAGCTCCTCCAGCCACTGCGAGTGCTGATGCTGCAGATCAGAACAGTGTCTCTGTCTGACAGTGTCACTGTGCTGCTGATCTCATAGAGCTGCTGCTCCGTCTTCTTCACTGAGGTTTGGTTCTGAAGGATCAAGATGGACGGAGGCCTGGTGGACCAGGTGAGCTGCGGCTCGGGGTAGATCCCCTCTGAGCGGCAGGTGAAGCTGTCCTCCACCTGCTCAATGTCCACGTGACGCACCGGAGCTGCAAGACAACATTTCTCATTGATCATCTTTGCCTCGTGCACATGGAGCTCTTCATTAATCTGACATGTTGTGCTTATTATTTAACATGTCACATATGAGCCAATATGTGCTGCTGCTGACATCAGCTGTGTCTCAACTCAGGGTCTGCATTTGAAGACGAGCTCCAACGAGTGGATCCGTCCCCGTCCAACCTGTCCCAGGATGCATTGCACTTTAGAGACTAACCATGTTTCAAAGAGGTAATGGTGCCGGCAAGCAGCGAGACGTCCAATGCTTCAGTATCAGCTTCAACTCAACCCAACAGTACACATGTTAAACAAGGGAACAGCAACAAGAGACAAATATCATTTCTAGTATTTGTGTTGTGTTTTCACTGTTTCTTTACCATCTGCCCTCAGGTTGATAAATGACTCCTCCTTGACTCCATTTTTGATGTTGGCATAGCACTCGTATCGGCCCTGGTCCTGAAGCTGCAGCCCCGTCAGCCTGATGGATGCGTTTCCTCTGGAGATCTGATCTGTGAACAGCGATGTCCGGCATCTGAAGCGCTCGCTCTGGATATCAAACTTGTCTCTGTCTTTGTAGTAGGTGTGAACACGAGGGTTTCCAGGTTCCACCTTCACCCAGTAAATTTCTGGGTCTTTACCAGGCTGGAAACTGCAGGGTAAGATGCAGCTCTCCGCTAAAACACAGGAGACCTCATCTGTGAGACACCGGGTAAAAAAACAACCAGTTCAGGATTAGTGGAGGAAATAACAGCAATATTTTGGGGAAATCATTCAAATGGTGATACAAGCGTGAAATTTGGTACAAATCATCTTTGAAGGTCACTCTTCGATTTAGGAATCGGGGCCACTCGAAAATCAAAAATGGCCGCCATTTATTTCAAGATGGCAACCATGGTTGGACTGATTTTACATTTCAGCATAATCTTTGCCTATACTTTGTAGATGTCAATAATATCGGACTCCCATAGTATGTTTTGAACATTTTATAACAGGAGTTACCAGTTATAACCATCTGAAACATTTCTAAAACATGTCATAGGCTAACTGTGTTATAGGTCACGGGGGAAACTATGTGAAGTTTAGGGTTAATTAAAGGGATAGAGGTATTTGGGGGATATACAGTATAGGAGAACAGTACAAATAGTAGCTAGATTTGTGGCTAGTTGCTTTTTTTGCTTCTTTTTTGCACTGTTGCATTTCAAACCCAAACCCCAATAGTCGCTAGATTTGTTCGCTAGTCGCTTTTTCAGACATCGAAAAAGACTAGAATGAACAAACAATTTGATTGGCTGTCTGGTACTATACAAGGAGTAGCACTACCCTCTGTTCTCATTCCATATACAAACCAACCTTTAAGCTACTTTAAGAACAAAAAAATGCAAAAGGTGTTCCTGAGCTTCCTGAAGCATATACCAATATCCGACCAGCATAATGTATGACCGATCAAGTTAAGCCACATCTTTTTGACAAAGCTTATAGTTAGAGCTAATTAGTGCGGCAGAAAGTAACTCGTCCTATGATCTAAAATAGGAAGCGTTTAGTTTAAAAAGGCATAGAGGTATTGATGTCTGATCTACTGAGTGGGCCACATGCATTCATCGTACTACCATACAAACCAGTAGCCAGTCAGATTTACCTTGAGCCTCAGTGCACCCTCGGGTTCGGCCTGTATCATTGTATCATTGATTACATGGCAAAAACCCCTGATGACGCTAAGATGCAAAGGAAATTCATGACACATGACACACGGAGCTTCTCTTTCCAGCTTCTCCTTCCTCTTCTCCATCCCTATCACATCAAAGTAATTCTTATCTCATCAGTACATGTTACTAACTTGACCCCGTCCCCGGAGTTTCTGTGCCTTATCGCCCGCAGATGCAGGGCCACAGCTGTGGCCGCACCATGGATTATGATTGTCAATCAATCAATCAATCAAATTTTATTTGTATAGCCCACATTCACAAATAACAATTTGTCTCATAGGGCTTTAACATTGTGTGATATCCTCTGTCCTTAACCCTCAACAAGAGTAAGGAAAAACTACTAAAAACCCTTTTAACAGGTAAAAATATGTAGAAACCTCAGAGAGACACATGTGAGGATCCGTCTCTCAGGACGGACAGAAGTGCAATAGATGTCAAGTGTAGGAAAACATCATCGGGATTTAAAGTTTTTTTTAGCAGCATCGATGAGGGTAAACATTTTTGAAGGATAACTTCAATACAATATGTCAAGCAGTCCTGCTGCAATCATAGTCTCTGGTCAGCATCCAGCAAGATCACGATCCAGCATCAAGATCAGATCCACTATAGTCCACAGTCATTGTCCACCTCCGACAGGCGATCCACAATCATCCCATGGTGATTGTGGATCGCGCGTCAGAGTCTCGGTGATGGATCCAGTTTGGTGGATTCTGTATCGTGCCGGCTGATCGTAGAGGGAATGGCGGATCCTTTGTCACGTTGGCATCGGATGGTGGTGGACCAGGACCGAGGCGGCGGCTGATGATGGATCCTAACTGGCGGCAGTGGACAATGACTGTGGACTAGTGGATCCCATCTTGATGCTTGATCGTGATCTTGCTGGCTGCTGACCAGAGACTATGATGCAGCAGGACAGCTTCACATATAGTATTGCAGTTATCCTTCAAAATGTTTACCCTCATCGATGCTGCTAAAAACTTTAATCCCGATGATGTTTTCCTACACTTGACATCTATTGCACTTCTGTCCGTCCTGAGAGAGGGATCCTCACATGTGTCTCTCTGAGGTTTCTACATATTTTTACCTGTTAAAAGGGTTTTTAGTAGTTTTTCCTTACTCTTGCTGAGGGTTAAGGACAGAGGATGTCACACCATGTTAAAGCCCTATGAGACGAATTGTGATTTGTGAATATGGGCTATACAAATAAAATTTGATTGATTGATTGATTGAATGATGCACGACTGCATCTGTTCGGCCGCAAGCAAAGGCCATACCACCAATAAGTGCAGCCCTCAAGGAACACATTAAACGTGCAGCCTACCAAGCAGGAGCTGTCTGGGGCCAAGCAACTGTCACTCAACCAGTTTTACCAAGTCCTGCAGAATGGGGATGTAAACTGCAAGGACAAAGGTAGTTGGTGAACTGGCGAAACACTTCCACCAATTGCTGCAAGTTGCCAGGAATTGGCAAAATGCTCATGCAAAAACAGCTGTACTAATGGCAGGTGCAAATGTTTTCGTCTGACTCTGTCTTGTACAGCCTTGTGCGGCTGTAAATGTCACTGAGACGTTTGAGGCCCAATGAAGTTCTTTTGACTTGACACTGAAACAATTGCATTTTCAGACTTCTTCTAGCCAAGTAATCTTTTGTAAAAATCAATAAAAAAACAACATAAATGAAAAATAAAAGACAAAATAACAAAAAGACAAAATTAAAAAGTCAAAATAACCAAAAAATATGCATCTATCTATCACAATTTGTGAAATATTTCCCCAAATATGCAAGAAATATAGTTATGACTTGATGATTTGGCGGCCATCTTGAAAAATGACCGCCATATTGGATTTTTGGATGGCCCCCATTCTAAAGTTAAAGAGATGACCCAGAAGAATGTTTATGCCAAATTTCATGCTTGTATCACAAAATGAACGATTGTTCCCCTTATTTCCTCTTTTTCTTTTTCTTTTTTAAAGAGCAATTAGAGCATTTGCTCCCAGACGGATTGTGAATGTAAATATCCTGATGGAACTGTCTGTCTGTTTGGCTGTTGACAGTTAACATACAGTAGTTTGATCCGTGCTGCTTTCACAGAAACAACCTCCTGCCACACGAGGCATTCGAATGTGTAACGTACATTTACTGTCAAACCAAAAATATGAACTTAAAGAGGTTCAGATTCACATAAAGTTGGAAAAGTTGTGTGTTGATCACAGAAATGTTCATTAAGAAAATTGATTTTGAGATTCAGCAAAATCTGAACATTCTTTGTTATGAGAAGAATTTAGGATCTGGAAGAATTTTTTAATTTTTTTTTTTAATCCAGGTTGTGTGTGTGTGTGTGTGTGTGTGTGTGTGTGTGTGTGTGTTTGTGTGTGCGTGTGTGTGTGTACAAAATAACACATGATTTATCTTGTTCTAATCAGAAAAACCTGCCATTTAAACAGGAGTGTGTAGACTGTTTATATCCACTGTACAGTCTATGGTCTACACAGAAATGCTGATGTGCTTTTATTTTGATGTGTGCAAAGGCAGCAATGCAATCATTTATGTTTATGACATTCATTTAAAAAATAAATCTTTAAACTTTGTTGAAAGTTAATCTTCTCTGTATATTCTGCAGTGAACCACGAGCTGAACGCAGAGAAACTCGGAGAGAACTGAACCACGGCTCAACAGAACTGGTTTGTTAACATGGGCGCGGTGCGGCTGGATTTTCATTTCCTCGTCCATGTTTGATGACAGCATTATCAAACTACAGAGCACACACACACACACACACACACACACACACACACACACACACACATCAGTATCAAGTGGAATACAAATAAAGATATAGATTATATAGAAATATAGAATACAAAGTTAACATCATCTGATTGTGTTATGTAAAGCATGTGTTGTTTGATTCAGTGACAAATTAAAAACTAAAGCATCATCACGTGTTTCCTCTGGAACATTTGTGGAACGTAGTCAATCTGGTTCTGCAAGATTCCAACACTTGGAACAAGAGAAGCTGTTTCCTCTCGACTTCAGCACAGATTAATTGTTTACCATTAAAATTAATTTGGTAACTAAATCTTATTGGTGATGATTTTTGTTTCTTTTTATACATTGGAAAATATAATCTTACATCATCGTTAGTGTTTGATTGTCACAGATCTGAGAATTATTCAACACACACACACACACACACACACACACACACACACACACACACACACACACACACACACACACACACACACACACACACACACACACACACACACACACACACACACACACACACTTAAAAACCTTTAAAAACCACAACTCGGTTCAGTTTTGTTGACGATGAAGTTTCAGTGAAGAATAATAGAACCCAACATCTGGTGTGACCTGTTTCACCTCCAGCTCAGTGAGAACATGTTTCTCTTTGTTGTTATAAACCTTCACAATCATTTCTCATGTTTCCTGCTTCGTCTGATGGAAACCAACATGCCTGTACAAAGTACTACGTTCAAACAGAAGCTGTGATTTCTGAGTAAGATCAGACTTCACGTACCTGCTGTGGTGAGAGTCCAGAAGTTGAAGATCAACACAACCAGAGACTTGAACGCAGACATCTTTCTTTCATTCTGTGAGAACTGAATGTGGATCAATGGAAGAAGAGACCAGTTAACAGCTGGTTGGACTCATGACACCGAGTCAGAGCAGCTGAGGTTCAGACTCTGCAGCTCCGATCTCTGCAGAGTTCAGACTGTAGACTCACACACTCTAAGTCCCATTGTGAACAGTGTGTAATGCAAAATGAAAGTGACTCTGTAAAGTGTTCCTCCCCCCCCCCCACACACACACATGTTGAGGTAAAACCTGTCGAGCGTTAAGAAAACAAGAGTTTACTCACCGAACCACCGCATCTCTGCGCCTCCTCCATGTCTGTTCCTGAAGAACAGGCCTGAAACCTGGTGAACTCCTAATAACTGAAGCTAAAGTCATGAAGACAAACAAACAGTAAACGAGTCAGAAGCTTCTCCAGCGACTGATCCAGACACGATCACAGTGGACGTGAGAAGTGAGTGAACACGGTGTAAATAAAGAGGAGCTTGACCTCGAGGTCAACACATCCAGGACATGTTTCAGATATCAGGTTGATTTGAACCTAACAAACACACTTCAGCTTTCCTGGAGCAGCTGCTGCATTTATTCACCAACACACCAAGGCCGGTGTATGGAGGACGAAACATAACTTAACTACAGCTGATGATGGATCCTAACTGGCGGCAGTGGACAATGACTGTGGACGATAGTGGATCTCATCCTGATGCTGGATCATGATCTTGCTGCTGACCAGAGACTGTGATGCAGCAGGACTGCTTGACATATAGTATTGAAGTTATCCTTCAAAATGCTTACCTTCATCATTGCTGCTAAAACCTTTATCCTGATGATGTTCTCCTCTACACATCTGTTGCACTTGTGTCCGTCCTGGGAGACGGATCCTCACATGTGTCTCTCTGAGGTTTCTACATATTTTTACCTGTTAAAAGGGTTTTTAGTAGTTTTTCCTGACTCTTGTTGAGGTTTAAGGACAGAGGATGTCACACCATGTAAAAGTCCTATGAGACGAATTGTGATTTGTGAATATGGGCTATACAAATAAAATGTGATTGATTGATTGATAAATAAATAAATAAAAAAATAAAAAATAAAATAAATGCATACAGAAAAAAATGAATAAATACAGAAATAAATAAATACAGATATGTATAAATAAATGTCTTAATAAATATTTTACCACATTTATTTATTTCTGTGTCCCAATGTGATGAGAAGGGCCTAACCTCAGTCTCATGCAGGATTGGTCACGGTCCTACTACTTGTGTCCAGTAGCTGTTTGCAGTGTTAAGCCAGTTAACACTTAAAATGAACTAGTTCAAGTTCAGAGTTTTAATTAAGATTATTTTTTATTGGATGATTTAGGTGGCAGTAGTCCTGACTGTGAGCGTCACGTCTCGTATTGTACTGAGCACAACATGTTGACGAGTCCTTTTTCATGATGTTTAAATGCAGCCTCATGAACTCTGGAGCAAATCAATCAAACACTAAGTGACTTCATGTACTGATCAGGTCCTGATAACTAGTGATGAGGGTTTATTAGTTAGAGTGAGAGCAGAGTGGAGGAGGACACAGAAACTGCAGCTCGGTACAAACCAGCTGCAGCTTCTACTCTGAAGCAGTAGAAGCATCATAAACTTATAACTTCATGAGCTGTGTTATAAAATATATGTTGCGGCTCCAGACAAAAGTTTTATTTGGGGGAAGAGGAGAAATGGTTCTTTTGATAGTAAAGGTTGCACACCCCGGCCAAAGAAGAACAACAGAAGATCTCAGGAAGTGTTGCAACAACCAATGACCACACGGTGGAGCCAGAGGAGAAGACATCTGGAGATTCATTTAGATTTCAGTGGATAAATGGAAGCTTGGAACTGCAGGTGGCGCTAGAGGACAAGATAGAAGTTCAAGTCATGAGCAGTCATCCTCTGTTCTATATTTAAACCTTTCATCCCCTGATGAGTAAATTCCTAAATGTGAGTTCTGCAGCCGTAGTGAACAGGGGACGAGAAGAATGAGGAAGAGTCACATAACCAGTCCTGCCGAGTGGACCTGGAGCCATGGCAACGCAAATCACCGCTCAGCATCAGAAAGAAGTTTCCTCTTGCACAGTGACAACAACATTACATTACATTATTACATTTCATTTAGCTGACGCTTTTATCCAAAGCGACTTACAATAAGTGCATTCAACCCTGAGGGTACAAACCAAGAACAACAAGAATCAAGACAGTAAAATTTCTTCGAAATAAAGCAAAAATACAGAGTGCTATAAGTAAGTGCCATTTTAGTGCTACCAAAGTGTTAGTTTTCAAAAGTGGTTAGTTTTTTTTTTTTTTTTTTTTTTTTTTTTTATTCAAGGTACAGTCGGAAGAGGTGTGTTTTTAGTTTTCGGCGAAAGATGTGTAAACTTTCAGATGTCCGGATGTCGAGTGGGAGCTCATTCCACCATTTAGGAGCTAGGACAGCAAACAGTCGTGATTTTGATGAGTGTTTAGCTCGCAGTGAAGGAGGAACGAGTCGTTTAGCTGAAGCAGAGCGGAGAGAACGTGCTGGTGTGTAGTGTTTGACCATGTCCTGGATGTAAACTGGACCTGATCTGTTTACAGCATGGTATGCGAGTACTAGTGTTTTGAACCGGATGCGGGCAGCCACTGGTAGCCAGTGTAGGGAGCGGAGGAGCGGGGAAGTGCGAGTGAATTTAGGTTGGTTAAAAACCAGTCGAGCTGCTGCATTCTGGATGAGCTGCAAAGGTCGGATGGCAGTAGCAGGTAGACCTGCCAGGAGGGAGTTACAGTAGTCGAGGCGTGAGATGACCAGGGCCTGGACCAGAACCTGCACCGCCTTCTGAGTGAGAAGGGGGCGTATTCTCCGGATGTTGTAAAGCATGAATCTACAGGACCGCGTTGTTGCAGTAATGTTGGCAGAAAGGGAGAGTTGGCAGTCGAGTGTCACACCCAGGTTCCTAGCAGTCTGAGTGGGGGTCAGCACGGAGTTGTCAAAGTTAATAGTCAGGTCATGGGTGGGAGAGTTTGTCCCTGGAAGGAAAAGTATTTCAGTCAGGCAACAATGAATGTGTTTCTGCCTCAGCACACACAAGTTAACCTGCAGAATCTCTGCACTCTGTGTGTGCTGGTGAATATACATACAGGGAAATATATATATATAAATATATCCGCATATATGTTGTGATGGATATTTGACCTGGTGAGACTCCTGAAATAAAGAGATTAGAGAATCATAGTCTTTAAAGTAAACTTCATTCCTTTCAAGGAAGGTCAGACAATCCTACAGCATGTTAAGAGAGTGTGTGTGTGTGTGAACTATTTGTGTGTATGTGTGTGTGTGTGTGTGTGTGTGTGTGTGTGTGTGTGTGTGTGTGTGTGTGTGTGTGTGTGTGTGTGTGTGTGTTGAGTATATTTTTGTTTGCAACATCCTGTATATTCAGTGTTTCTTCTTCTCTCTGATCATGATATCATTTCTGGTGATGATTTAATTTCACTAATTACATTAAAATAAAGAGTAAATAACAATGAGGGAGGAAACGTGATGATGTCATCAGCATGTGTGTGATGAGGAAGTGATGACAGCTGAGAGAGATGATGGAGGGATGGAGCGACAGAGGAGGAGACACTAACACTGTGAACATCCATGTGAGTTCATTGTGTCCAAAGAAAATGTGACTTAAAGAAAAGTGTCTGAGAAAAGAAGAAACATCGGTGACACGAGAGGAACCGTGAGTAAAAGCAGCTGATTGCATCGATCAGTGAGAGTCACGTGTTCTCTGTGATGAGATGAACCAATGATCAGTGTGAGAGGACGAGGGCTGGAAGTCAAGGAGGAAGTGATCCAGTGAAGGAGGATAAAAGAAAAGAGTGATTCTGTCTCCTGAAGGAAACAAGTGTTTCCACTGAGGGTGAAGTTTATGATCATAGAGCAGGGGTTCTCAAACTTTTGCAAGCTGGGCCCCCCCAAAGCTGGTTAGGGGTAGTTGGGGCCCCCCCATCCCCCCGCCGCCTGCCACCGCCGGCCTCAACTACACCACCATAGATAGATAGATAGATAGAGAGATAGAGAGATAGATAGCATATTGTGTGTGTGTGAAGTTAATAAAGTTCTAATTGCAACGTTGTGGTCTTGTGAGTGTGTTTGTATGTGTGGCTGTGAGCGACTTGCACACGAATAATGAATAAGGCTGTGCTAGGCAATGGTTCCTAACAAAACGAACAGTACACAATGTAGACAGGGACAGCACAGAACAGTATTCAAGTGCTGGTGTTTTATTTGTTACAGCACGGTGGATGATTGAAGATGTAAAGGTAGGTGTTAAGGAGAAAGGGGCTAGCTGCAGTTGGAAGAAGTTAGTCAGCTAGAGGGCTAGCTCGTGGGGCTACGAGCTTTCTGAAAAGACTGTGGAGCAAATTACTCCTTAGATCAGGCTACGAATAGGCCTACTGCACGTGGAGGAAGGGTTTACTAAGGAAGGAGTGACTTTTAAGAGACTATTTATAAAGAAATTAATATCTGAATGAGAGAGGAAACAAACTCTGCAGGGTGTCGTCTCAGTGAGGTCGAGCGCTGACCAGGCCTGTGGTTACTTTTGTACTCGGAAGCGTACGTGCAACTCGCGTTCAAATGATAACACTCCTCTTTTGATTGGTGGATCAGGAACGAAACAGTATTTGATTTGTTTTTATGTCAGTCAAGCCCCTTGCATTTCGCCACTGAGAGAGCTTTCACTAACCTGTGACAGGTCGGCGGTCTTTTTTTTTTAAACCACTGTCATAGAGGAACAACACAAGATCTCAGGAAGTGTTGGAACAACCAGTGACCACACGGTGAAGCCAGAGGAGAAGACATCTGGAGATTCATTTAGATTTCAGTGGATAAATGGAAGCTTGGAACTTCAGGTGGCGCTAGAGGACAAGATACAAGTTCACCAAAGTCATGAGCAGTCCTCCTCTGTTCTGTATTTAAGCTTTTCATCCCCTGAGGAGTCAAATCCTTAATGTGTCAAATACAGAAAGATACCACACAGACTTATATAAATACATTTTAATAAATACAAAACAGTACCAGATATAAAATACAAATCTGTTCATTCTTTCCAAAGCTTTAAATGATTATAATTCAGCTTTAAGCTGGTTCAGGTTTTGTGAGTCCACTGAACGTGTCAGATGAGTTTGCTCTCAGCTGTTTCATTCAGGTGCTGCTGGTTTTCAAGTCTCTGCCGGATGTTGTCCAGAGTTCAAACAGACTTAAAGCAACACTATGTCTCCACCTCAAACCAGCAGCTGGATTCAAATGGGTTTGATGGTTCAGTGACTGAAGCCGTTTGCTCTTTCATAGAAGAAGAAGGCAGCAGGATGTTGTCCGGGTCGGACTCGTTCCCATGGAAACCAACGTCGGCCTCATCACCTAAAGCTCTGGAACCTCCTCGTCTTTCCAATTGACGTCTTCAAATTCTACTTGTTCGGCTCCTCTTCTTCATCCTGAGGTATTTGTTTGTCTTTGTCTGTAACAGGCAGCATTTCTTCATTTTCAAGTTTCGTGTTCTTATCATTTTCTTCATTGTCTGACCTGTAAACAAAATTAAGAAAATTCAGAGCTGCTGAAATCTTAATCTCCTGTATTATTATTCTTCATCAGTCATACACACAACCTGCAGAAGATGTGAAACTATCAAACATCAGGACATTTTCTTTCTCTCTTAATCTTATTGAATCCATTGAACTTCTTTTTTTATATCTTGCATTTCTTTATGCTTTTGCTTTTGCTCCACGAACCTGAGACAAACATCTCCTCCAGGAAATGACAGATGAAATTATCTGAGACGTTCACAGACACATCTGCCTCTTGTTTGCTGATATAGAAACTTTCATTTTACAGAATGAATGTTACTAATAGATGTTACATTTGACACAAATACACATTTTTTAATTAAAGTTCTTTGTATTTGTGTTATTAATAATACAGTTCATGGTTAAACTGTAAAATATCAAGTCTCAGTTACATTTCTTTGCCGTAAGGGTTTGATAACAACATCTTAAGAATCATTGTCAAATATTTTTCGTAAATTTATCGGCTGAGTTATCGGTATCAGATTTTCTTTCATTCTAATATCGATATAGTTTTCGTACGAACTCTCAGAAACTGATGCTTTAGGATGTGTCTGCTGATGCAGCTGAGATGAAGCTGTTAGAGCAACGTGACAAGAATAAAGTAGTTTACTGCATCTCCATGACAACAGGGTTATTCTTTAGAGCAGAATATTGTAATTCTCAGTTCAGAATATACAGTAAACTTACTGTAAAGGTTTCGTCTCTGTAGCGTCTGATGGTGGATGGTCCGTTTTGGGTTTGTTCTTTTTTCTCTGAGTTCAAAAGAAATAATCATTAGAAGAAACAACACATAATACATTAACAGCAGAATTATTGTAAATATTAATATTTACCTTTAGTCTTTTATAGAAGTAGAATCCTGCTCCAGCTCCTAATAAGCACACAAGGACTCCGACCACAATTGCTGCAACTGAACCTGAAGAAGCTGTAATTCAGAGAGTAGAACTGTAGCATCAACAAAGTGCAGGTGTGTGTGTGTGTGTGTGTGTGTGTGTGTGTGTGTGTGTGTGTGTGTGTGTGTGTGTGTGTGTGTGTGTGTGTGTGTGTGTGTGTGTGTGTGTCCTGGTTCCTGTTCTCCTGACAACATGTGGACATGATGCTCCTGATGAGCTGGAGGACGGAGCCCTGGGGGATCTGCTCCACCAGGAGGAACCAGGACTCACTGCACCAGCCTCAGGTCTGACAGTCGCTCTGAGGATTTCATCATCACTTCTCGTCTCATGGGATCTTACCTTCCTCTATCGTCACGTAGCGGTTGATGAAGTGCGTCTCCTCTTCACTACTGAGTTCACAGGTGAACGTTCCCTGGTGATCTGAAGATAAGTGGTGCAGCCTGAGGCTGCCTGACGCTGACACATCCTCCACCTGCTGCCTCCACTGCTCTGAGACCCTGGGGGGGCCGTCCACCCCGGTCTGGTCCACAATGATCTGACTGTGGTTGAACTTCCACACCCGGTGTGTCGGGGGTTTGGTGTTTGGAGCAGTGCAGTGGATTGTTGTTGTTGTTTCACTCGGTGACACATGGACGTGAGCTGAAAAGAAAAGGGATCAAATAATATCATCGTTGTCAGAATGTGGTTTCAGGCTCTGATGAGACTTTCTGAACATCTTCTATCATCAGATGTGAGTTATCTGTAGGAGCAGATATGAATATGCAGCAGCAGGTGAAACAAGCAAAGGTTCAGTTCCATAGAGCAGATTCAACGTACTGGGTTGATACCACACCGAGCTCCTCCAGCCACTGCGAGTGCTGATGCTGCAGATCAGAACAGTGTCTCTGTCTGACAGTGTCACTGTGCTGCTGATCTCATAGAGCTGCTGCTGCGTCTCCTTCACTGAGGTTTGGTTCTGATGGGTCACGGTGGACGGAGGCCTGGTGGACCAGGTGAGCTGCGGCTCGGGGTAGATCCCCTCTGAGCGGCAGGTGAAGCTGTCCTCCACCTGCTCAATGTCCACGTGACGCACCGGAGCTGCAAGACAACATTTCTCTTTTATAACTCATTGATCATCTTTGCCTCGTGCTCTGTGGAGCTCTTCATTAATTTGACATATTGTGCTTATTATTTAACATGTCACATATGAGCCAATATGTGCAGCTGCTGACATCAGCTGTGTCTCAACTCAGGGTCTGCATTTGAAGACCGAGCTCCAACGAGTGGATCCGTCCCCGTCCAACCTGTCCCAGGATGCATTGCACTTTAGAGACTAACCATGTTTCAAAGAGGTAATGGTGCCGGCAAGCAGCGAGACGTCCAATGCTTCAGTATCAGCTTCAACTCAACCCAACAGTACACATGTTAAACAAGGGAACAGCAACAAGAGACAAATATCATTTCTAGTATATGTGTTGTGTTTTCACTGTGAGTTTCTTTACCTTCAGCTCTCAGGTTGATGAATGATTCCTTGTTGCCTCCATTGATGATGCTGGTGTAGCACTTGTATCGGCCCTGGTCCTGAAGCTGCAGCCCCATCAGCCTGATGGAGGCGTTTCCTCTGGAGATCTGATCTGTGAACAGCGATGTCCGGCCTCTGAAGCGCTCGCTCTGGTGATCAAGCTGGTTGCTGGCTCTGTAGTAGGAGTGGACATAAGTGTCTCCTGGTTTCACCTTCCAGTGGATGACTGGGTCTCTACCAGGCTGGAAACTGCAGGGTAAGATGCAGCTCTCTGCTAAAACGCAGGAGACCTCAACATCTGTGAGACACCGGGTAAAAAAACAACCAGTTCAGGATCAACTGTGGTGAATAGAAGCTTTTTTAAAGAGCAATTAGAGCATTTGCTCCCAGACGGATTGTGAATGTAAATATCCTGATGGAACTGTCTGTCTGTTTGGCTGTTGAAAGTTAACACACAGTAGTTTTATCTGAGCTGCTTTCACAGAAACAACCTCCTGCCACACGAGGCATTTGAATGTGTAACGTACATTTACTGTCAAACCAAAAATATGAACTAAAAGAGGCTCAGATTCACACCAAGTTGGAAAAGTTGTGTGTTGATCACAGAAATGTTCATTTAGAAAATTGAATTTGAGATTCAGCTAAATCTGAACAGTCTTTGTGATGAGAAGAATTTAGGATCTGGAAATTTAGATGTAAAGAAAGATACATTTTTGTAGAATCCCATTTTTGTGTGTGTATTGTTAAGTAAGGGACTCCTTTTTGCAACTGTTGGGACCTTCGACTTTTTTTTTTCATTAATGTGACATAAGTGTGTCACACTTAATGTATCATATGCACAACACAACTAATAACATTAGAGTTACATTTTAGAGCTTATTGACATTAACCAATCATTCGACACATGGTAAAAAATCATAATGATGTCATTATCAAATGGAATAACAAATATAGATATAGACTATATAGAAATATAAAATAAAAAGTTAACATCATCTGAATGGGTTTTATAAAGCATGTGTTGTTTTATTCAGTGACAATTAAAAACTAAAGCTTCATCACGTGTTTCCTCTGGAACGTTTGTGGAACGTAGTCAATCTGGTTCGGCAAGATTCCAACACATTACATAACATTTAATTTAGCTGACGCTTTTATCCAAAGCGACTCACAATAAAAGTTTTCCTTTTTTCCTCTCAACTTCATCACAGAATCATTTTTTACATTTATAATGAATTTGGAAACCTAATCTTAATGTGATGATTTTTGTTTCTCTTAAAAATATAATGTTACAGCATCTTCAGTGTTTGAGTGTCACAGGGCTGAGATTGACACACACACACACACACACACACACTTAAAAGTTCAGTTCTGTCGATGCACAAGTTTCAATGAAGAATAAAAGAACTCAACATCTGGTGTGAACTGTTTCACCTCCAGCTCAGTGAGAACATGTTACTCTGTGTTGTTATAAACCTTCACAATCATTTCTCATGTTTCCTGCTTCGTCTGATGGAAACCAACATGCCTGTACAAAGTACTACGTTCAAACAGAAGCTGTGATTTCTGAGTAAGATCAGACTTCACGTACCTGCTGTGGTGAGAGTCCAGATGTTGAGGATCAACACAACCAGAGACTTGAACGCAGACATCTTTCTTTCATCCTGTGAGAACTGAATGTGGATCAATGGAAGAAGAGACAGTTGAAATGTGCAGATAAGCAGGTTTGAGGACATGAGACTGAGTCGGTGCTGAGGATCAAAATAACTACAATCATCTACTGAGTGATAAAGTTCAGTGTAAAGTTCAAACTGAGTCACAGGTTGTTCCAGTGCAACTCTATCAAACATTGAAGGCTCAGTGTGTAAGATTCAGGTGAAAGACTTTATTGGGAGAAATTGAATATAAAGTAATCATGTTTTCACGAGTGTGTAATGATTTAAATTGTATGAATTGTTTATGTCTTTACCCTTGAATGTGGTAAAGGGTGAGGGGGGGTGGGGGTGGCGTTCAGCTGCATCATGATAATTCAACACTAGATATCACTACATTCTACACACTGAACCTTTTCTGACTTCAAGAATAAAACAATAAGATGAATCTACCAGTTCTGGTTTATTAGGTAACTGAGCTGCCTCTCTAATTCTATTAATCTGGTTATATTCAATATTTTTATATTATAAGCAACTCCAATGAAAACACCGAAACCAAACATTAAGGTGTGTCTGAAAGGTTTTTACAGTCGAGGACGTGTTCCTTCATCGTCATGACAACACATTGTTACTTTATTATGACTCAGCATCTTAAAACAGTCCATGAACTGTCTCACTGTTTCCTTATTGTTTCATTCAAGCTACAGTGACCAGCGGTTGGAGAAATGTCGTCGCTCTGTGTAGAAGCAAGGAGACGGCTTATTCCTGTCTCGTCATTATTTACTTTTAAAATCTCTGGAAAAAGTAATTTAAAATGTTCAGAACTCAACATTCTCAAAATAAACAGATTCCTCATCTGTTATTTTGTCGAACACGGACCACATAAGAAAAGTTCATTTTATTGATTTCTTGCCTTCTAATCGTTTTCTTACCTTTACTCCTACAGTTCCCATGATGCTTTGAATGTGTAAATATCTAAACACAACTTTTCTGAAAATGTAATTTTCACCTCCGGAGGCTTCAGGCTGTTTTACACTTTGCATGATGATTTGTTTGCAAATAGTTGTCAGTAGTTTCAGCAGATTAATGTGTAACATGACTATGAATTTACAATAAAATCTAATCTCTGAGGGACGTTAACCTCGTATTGTTAATATGTGTAGAAAGAACAACACACTCAGAGCTCAGTGATTAGTCTGTTTTAATAACGTCACATTAAATACAGAGGTTCAGTTCATGAAGAGAACGGTCGACTGAGTCTCTGTAGATTTCACGTCAGTGTTTGGAGGTTTCTCTCAGTCACCTTTGTTCAATATCAGTAATTTACAGTCACATTCTTGTTCTGGGCTCCAGGATCCAGAGGGAATTTGGCCTCTGGGAGGTTTTACTGGACAGTGAAGGCAACAGAGAGAAAACAGGAGGTCAGTCTGTAATGTTTCAGGCCTTCTGAAGTGGAAAAGTCCTTCACTGCTCCTCAAGTTTCCACCACATGCTGAGGAAGAATCTGCACGAAGCTGGGATCAGGAATCTGACTGATTCATGGACCAGCTCACTGGGTTGAACTTAACAAAGTGCAACACCGAACAGAGATATTACAAATATACTCAATAACTTTACTCTATTACTGTATATTCTCAACAAACTCACGTCACATATCCAGGGTCACCTGATGGCTATGCTACAGTACTAGGCTTGGGGAAAATTGATATAGCTTGAAATATTACTGAAAGTATCTAATGTTACTGAATGTAACACTTACTACTATTTGCAGTTAAGTAGGTTAACAGGACCAGTTCCTAGGTTCGTAGGAGCAGTAAAATAGTTAAACAATGGAAATATGAACACACCACAGACCAGAGAATTAGTTGAAATGCCGGCTTCTTTTATATAAGAATAGAAAAGTGAATAGTTTTAGATAGAATAACAAATAGGAACCAACACATAACAAACATGTTACATACAAATCTTCAAATGAATCAAATTCAAGTTCAATCCTTTTCTTTTAGCAAAAGAAAAGATTTACCATTTCCTATTTTTGGTTTTATCAATCCTATTTTGACTTCTGTTTAAATTGTTTTTTAAACTGTAACTTAATATTATTGTTTAGATTCTATTTGAGTTATCTGTTATATCACTACAACATAATTCTAACAAGTTCTATTAAGTTCTCAATTTATCTTGAATCAGGCCTATTTAAACATCTAGTTTTATTTTCCTATGGCACACCTAAGCTAAACCAATGAGTTGCTGGATAGCATTAGCACTTAACCAACATACACAGGGAAAATAATATGCATGCAATGCAATACAACCAATATCAAGCATAACGTTCAAATGTCAAAAGAACACATTCTAAACAAACTGTGAATGTAATGGTGTTAATCCATATCAGTGTGTAGTAACTGACTTGTTAACAGTTCAGACGGATCTTTCTTACGACCACGTTTTGCAGTTCGTATATTCCACTTGAGGTAGAAACAGTCTGTAGATCTGTCCACCGACGTGGACAGAACACAACTCAAAACACTTCAGAAATAAAATAAAAGTTTACCACAACACAAATCCAGTCTTTTCAGTTACTTTAGCTCCACTGTTTGCAACCAGAGACTCTTTTCTTCTCTCTCTCTCTTCCACCTGCTGTTCACCTGAGCAGGAGAATTACCTTGGTTCTGATTGGCTCTTGCAACTGTGCTCTCTTAAAGCAACAGTGCACTTTATATAACTTTCAAAACTAATAATATGCAGAACTATTGTATTTCTTTTGATTCATTTTAATCTTTGTTAAACATTTTAATCAGATTAAATCATGGATTTTATAACTAATATAAACTTAACTCAGGTAACTTTTAATACTATTTATTCACTTATTTATGTACTAAATCATGTTTCTTTTAACCTGGGTTACATGTTAAAGAGCAAACACGGAACATCTGAACATGTGACCTGTGGTTTATAAGCTGAAGTCTCCACAGAGGAAACTCACCTGACAATCTGTTTCTCGTCTCCAACAAGAAGGTTGCCGGTTCAATCCCCACAATTTTTTTTGGGGTGATTGGCAAAGTAACTTAAAGCTGCAACAGCGCCACCTTCTGGACAGGAGTGCGGAGCAGCACAACGACGCACACACTTAATTTCTTCCACTAGTTCTTGGCGAGCTCTTCAGCCACAGCCCGCTGGAACTTCAATATGGGTAAAAAAAGAGGGAGAATATTAGCCTTTTAATTTGGAAAACTACAGTTAGTACGGATGTGTGCATGGTATATACATGCGTGTGTGTATACACTCCTGATCAAAATCTTAAGACCAGTTAAAAAATTGCATGAATTTGCATTTTGCACTGTTGAATCTTAGGAAGGTTCTAAGTAGAGTTTCAAAATGCAAAAAGAAGAAATGGGAACAAGAGCCCAAAAGTTGTGAGCAGGCAATTTATTGAAAACAACAATTTAACTGAAGTAGGCTGTTCATCAGCTGATCAAAAGTTTAAGACCATAGCTAAAAATAAAACCAAAAACCTCCTAAAACAGAAATTAAAGTGTCAAAAACTGACTCAGTAATGAGTAGCTCCACCATTATTGTTGATCACTTCAAAAATTCGTTTTGGCATGCTTGATGCAAGTGTTTCCAAAAGGCTAGTGCGAATGTTGCGCCAAGTGGTGAAGATGGCTTCACGAAGGGCATCCACTGTCTGGAACTGAATTCCAGTTTTGTAAACTTCCCTTGCCATCCATCCCCAAATAAATACTAATAACCATAACTTGCTCAATTTTCAACCGAATTTGAAACGGTCTGGTTTGTTATAAACGGCAGAGATGTAGATATGACACTGCATAAATTATTAAATTTTTTTTAGAAAATAACATAATTATTCATTAGTATGCAGTGTCATATCTACATCTCTGACGTTTATAACAAACCAGACCCTTTCAAAATCGGTTGAAAATTGAGCAAGTTATGGTTATTTACCACTACCAACACAATGTTATGGGTGAGCGAGCTGCCCCGTAGCAAGATGGCCGCCATGTGGTGACGTCTGGCTCCGTTGGCCGGCAACGCGGACGAAACATCTAGCCTTTATATATAAATCTATGGCCATGACACCCGCTGCCATAGACTAGATGCCTCAGCCAATGGAGTCGAACGTCACCACATCGCGGCCATCTTGCTGAGGGCGGCTCGCTCACCCATAACATTGTGTTGTAGTGGTGCGTACTTTTTAAATAACCACTGAATTAATTATTAAATTGTTTAGAAAAATAAAATAATTATTCATAAGTATGTAGTGTCATAGCTACATCTCTGACGTTTATAACAAACCAAACAGTTTAAAAATCGGTTGAAAATTGAGCAAGTTATGGTCATTTAAAAAGTACGCACCACTACAACACAATGTTATGGGTGAGCGAGCCGCCCTCAGCAAGATGGCCGCCATGTGGTGACGTTCGACTCTGTCGGCCGGCAACGCGGCCGAGACATCTAGTGTTTATATGTGATATCTATGCCCGCTGCCGCAGCGCACGCGTCCACCTCGGATGACACCGACGACCGGAACCGGAAGCTGTGAGCGGGCGCCGGTTGATGACGCGAGGGGAACACGGAAGTAGCGTTAGCCTCGTTAGCAACACAAGGAGCAACAGAGAGGTTAAAATGGCAGAAACACATGATTTATTTCCTTAAAGATGATTTATCTGAAATCAGAAACCCGGCAGTAAATTAAAGAAATGGTTGTTTCCCCCAGAACACGTTCAGCTGGTCGTGTTTGGGAGCAGGCTAAGAGCTGGTTAGCTAACATTTAAGATAACTACTAGCTAACTTTTATTTATTGGGACATTTTCACGAATGAATCGACTGGAATTATACAAAACTACTTTATTTACTCAGAAAAGACTTTAACAGCTTTGTGTTTTAGTTGAGTTTGTATCTTAAGTGAAGTTATGGTAATGAAAACTAAGCATATTTAACCTGTTAATCTGTTCACATTGGATAAGTTTGTTTACTAAAGTACTTGAGTACTATTGTAGGTGTTTGTACTTTTCCTGAGTACCGACATTTAGTACTACAACTAAAACTCCACTAAAATCTGGCAAGTACTTCACTTTTTACTCCACAACATGTATTTGACAACTTTAGTGACACAAAGATCAAATGTAAACAAACAAATGTGATGTTTGTGTTTATTAAACTATCCAGCTTCAGATAAATGTCGAACAATTAGCTACAGCATGAAAATACTGTTCATACACCAACGCATCAGTAATAACATTTCTATTGATTCATTAATAAAACCTTATATATATAAAACTCGTGTCTTTCCCTGTGTTATGTGCATCAGCTCTGTCTGTGGCCATGTGGACTATCTACAGACTCTTAGTCTTTGCTCTGGCTGCAGCATCAGTTTTCACTCGTGTCCATCTCCTGGAGTTCTGTCCCAGCACTGGACCCGACTGTCCCAGCGATGGCGAGCCAGCATCAACCAGTCGATCATCCCGACACGCTGTCAAATCCAGGTGGAACGGGACTGGTTCAGAGCTCATTCAGGACCTGGACCGGTTCAGAGTGTCCTGTAAGAAGCTACTCGGTAAAACTGATTCTGGTTTGTTTTTGTAGGTCAGGACAACAAAAAAAGCACCGAACAGGAATAATGTTTTTGATTTGAATCTCTGCAGAAGCGTTCCCAATCGATGAGGTCAGCGGAAACTTTGTTCACACGGTGAAGAACTGCATATTTTCCAAATCCATCCCGACTCCACTGAAAGGGCCTCTGAGCCTGGCAGCCGTTTCTAAGGTGGTGATCAGCCGCGTCACAAATTTCACCCTAAAATAAGGCAAATTAATTTATATCTGTCGCTGTCTCAACAGGAAGTCATGGAGGGGATCTTAGATCTGGATGTGGCTGTAACACAGTCTGATGATTTCCAGCTTTATGCCAGCGGGGGCCGACTGCTGCCAGGATCTGATCCGCTCGCACACAGATACGGGGGTCACCAGGTAAACATGAGCTTCCCCCTGAGAATGAAGTCTGTCAGCAGCTGTACATGATCTGTTTTCCCTTTTCTTCCTCTCCACCAGTTTGGTTACTGGGCAGGTCAGCTGGGTGACGGTCGAGCACATTTCCTTGGTCAGTATTCCAACAGGTGAGAAGGTTTTGTAACTATAGGAGCATTCCCAGTTAAAGCTTATACACGTTTTAAACATTTACCATGTGAAATTTTCCATTTAATAGGAAGGGAGAAATATGGGAACTGCAGCTCAAAGGCTCTGGAAAAACTCCATATTCAAGGTAAGTTTTTTTCCCCCTTTGATTATATATTAATTCAGACATAGAAATTAAAAATGGTGCAACTATCATAAGACATTTCTTTCCTGAATGTTTCTCCAGGTCCGGAGATGGTCGAGCTGTGATCCGCTCGTCCGTCAGGGAGTTCCTGTGCAGCGAGGCGATGCATTTCCTGGGTGTTCCCACCAGCAGAGCTGCCAGGTGAGATCAACACTGAGGAATGAGAAGACAAGACACAGGCAGTGCCTCATTATGTTTTATACCTAGGGTTGCAAAATTCCGGGAATATTCAAAGTTGGAAACTTTCCATGGGAATTAACGGGAATTAACGGGAATATACGGGAATATACGGGAATAAACGGGAATAAACGGGAATAAACGGGAATTAACAGGAATAAACTGGAAATGTTGTGGGTAATTTATACTAACTGTATTTACCTTGTCATATACAGACATGAATATAAACATTTTGTTTTGTCATAGTCTGATTTGAGCCCTGAGGAAACTTTGGCCACTTGACTATATGCTTCTGCATCGTTGTGTCATTCTTAACATAGGTCTTTGCACAGTATTTGTAAATGTACACAGCCTTTCCTTCTACATTGGATGGGGTGAAATGCCTCCACACATGAGAGAGTGCACGTGGCATTGTTCTGTAGAATAAGATGAGAAAAAAGTTTGTAAAAAAACACTTATGCAATGCCAGAGATATAAATAGTTAGCCAAACAATTGGAATAGTCTGTACAAATATTTTACAATTGATGGATAAATGAATGGAAATAGGCTAGATGAACAGATGAACAATCCTCAATCAGCATGCTAATATATTTTCCCAGTAATATCATGGAAACTTACCTGACTAGTCCTGCACACTACAGCAGGCCTCAGTAGCCCTGCTGTAGAGTGAAGCATGCTGGGAGTTATCTGTGCATGTGATGGAAGAATGAACAGTGGAGGGTTGAAACTCAATGTTCCATACATCTTTAAAATAGAGTTTTGAATGATGTTTTTATTGCTCAGCGTCTAATTTGCATAGTTGTTTTTTTTTTCAAAATTCCGGAAATTTACCGGAAACTTTCCGCCCCTTTGCAACCCTATTTATACCTGTGAAAAAGCAGACATGCTTTGAAAAAAATCAGAATCCATGAAACCGGTTCACAAAGTGGATTTTTGTTCCTGTTCGGATGATTTCTTGCTTTATTTCAGTCTAATTGTGAGTGAGGAGCCGGTGTTCAGGGATAAGTTCTACAATGGCAACGTGAAGACAGAGAGAGGTACAGACAAGATACACAAAACGTATTATTAGCTTCCTTTAATTTCTCATTACATTGAATTATAAGTTCAACATTTTGTTTTTGACTCCAGGGGCTGTTGTTCTCCGTTTGGCAAAGTCCTGGTTTCGGATTGGATCGTTGGAAATTTTGTCTCAAAGTGGAGAGACGGATCTTCTGAGGTGATACTGGTCACATAATCATAAAATAACTATAAGTGTTATCTTGTCATCACGTCACTTTCTATTCCACAGAGTTTTCTGATCAATAACAGTGTTTTATTGTCCTGTTGATTTCAGGAAGCTGCTGAACTTTGTGATTGATGAACATTTTCCTTCTATCAGTTCAAATGACCCTGATAAATATTTGGTGAGTCACATTAATAAATGTATTTCTCTCAATGCACCCATGTCCACGTAGAATGACTTACTGTGGAAATCTGTGTGTTTGTAGGTGTTTTATTCCACGGTTGTAAATGAAACAGCACATCTGATTGGCCAGTGGATGTCTGTTGGGTTTGCACATGGTAAGAGTCCAGCTGAACATTTTACCACCATGTTTGTTTTTACCTTTACTCATATACATCATGTGCCTTTCTCACAGGTGTGTGCAACACAGACAACTTCAGTCTCCTGTCCATCACCATCAACTATGGACCCTTTGGCTTCATGGAGTCCTATAACCCCAGTGTGTTAGATATAACTCAGTTTTTAATCAAATATCTCACTGCCCCAGTTTCTCAAAACTTAAAAAGACCTGTAACGTTGCAGATTTCATCCCCAACACGTCGGATGATGAGGGCAGGTACAGAATAGGAGCTCAGGCTGATGTCGGACTGTTCAACCTGGAGAAGCTCCTCAGTGCTCTGAGTCCGGTGCTTACACATCAACAGCAGGAAGAGTAAGAAAACCTGTAATCTGCAGTTTATTGTTTTATGTGACTTATATCGACCTCTAGTGGCCTAGAAACTGCAGAACACAAATATGTACATCTTTTCAGTAAAAATAAAGGTTTTCATATCTGCATTGTTTTGCTCCTTCAAAGAACAAGTTACTCTCATAAAATATAATTGCTAACCTTCTTCTCTTTCTGTTTTCAGAGCTAAGATCATCTTAAAAGGATTTGTGAATATTTACCAGATGAGGTGAGCTCCATGTGAATCTGTCGGTTCCACATGTTCATCCTCATCCAACCCATGGCAGTTTTATTAATGTTATTTGTTTAAACTTATTTATTCATGTGTCTCAGGATTCACCAGATATTTAAAGCCAAACTGGGGCTTCTTAGTGAAGAGGAAGGAGACAGTTACCTTATTCCCTTCCTGCTTCAGGCAAGTCTTCTTCAAAGTAAATTTATCTTCGTTGCTTGTTAACTGGCTCTGTGCAAAAAATGTTTTCTTCCCTCATCTCCCAGTATAATTTGTGTTTGTCTTCCCAGATGATGGAGGACACAGAGTCAGACTTCACCATGACCTTCAGGCAACTCAGTGAAGTGTCCCACCTGCAGCTGCAAAACAGGAACTTCACCCAGGTAAAGTTTTAAATTCTACTTTTAGATTTAGTTTTAAAGTCTGTGACAAATAACAGACGTTGAAATGTTAGGATTTGATTATAATTTCTGCTTTTGGAGATCACACAAAAAGCCAATGTTTCCATTTGTAGTCATGTTTTAATGATTTGTGTGTTTGTATTAGATGTGGGCTCTTGATGATTTATCAAGGCATCAGCACTTCTCTGATTGGCTCAACATGTACCTACTCCGCATCAGCAGGTGAGAACAAAGAGGTCAAAGTCAGAATGTGTGTTAGTTTGGAAATAAAGGTTTTACTGAATTCTTTGTTTTTTTCCCCTCTCCTTATTTCCTTAGACAACAAAATGATGGTGATGTTAATCGTCAAAACAGAATGAAAAGTAAGCCACTAAATCTTCATATTAATGTTGATGGAAGATAATGTCCTGTTTCTGACATGTTAGAAGAGTTTCATCTGGTTCTGTACAATCTCTTGAACAGATGTAAATCCCAGATACGTGCTGAGGAACTGGATGGCGGAGTCGGCCATAAGAAAAGCTGAGATGAATGATTTCTCTGAGGTAAAAAGATAAATAATTTGTCTTTTAAAATGTCACTACAGTTGTTTTTTTTTCTAAGTGGCTGTGACATTTACTTCCCACTAGGTGGAGCTGCTGCACCACATCCTGTCCTTTCCCTTTGTTACACAAGAGACTGCAGAGGAGGTGGGCTATGCAGCAAGACCTCCTTCGTGGGCTCAGAGGTTAAAGGTCAGCTGCTCCTCATGAGTGGATACAGCAAAAATACTCAAATGAAGACGTCTCAACTTTACCTGCTGTCATCGTGCGTTAGTGGAACATATTTCCTCCAAAACGTCAAGGTCATGGGTGTTTGTTGTTATTTTCTGCTAAGAAAAAACCCTGTGCGTGGGCACAGTGACTAACAAAGATCAGATTATTTAGCTGATGATATTGTTTCCATCCTTTTGGTCCATTTGACACTGAAATAAAGACAAAGATGCTGCTTTGAGAGGCTGTTCTGTTGCGTTTTTTATGGATCTAGGCTCATCTACAGTTTAGTTCCACCGAGTTCACTGACAGTCTGCACACATCAGAGGTACAACATGGAAACTATGTCCTGTACTTTAGTCATCACGACAAGAAAGGCAATTTAAAGATGTCAGTTTGGGAATTTGTGACAGTCTGGCAGGTGGCACATTATCTCTATTTACTGACATTTTATGGAGGAAACGATAACTCCTGGAAATAATCACCACATTTCTGAAAATGAAAGTAAATCATTACCCGCAGCCATATCTGGATTATGTAGACTTTCAACATTTGTCTTCTATAATTCACTCTACTCGCATCATTATCCGACTAGACAAAATGTTCTATTTTGTCTTGTTCTTATGCCGCCAGGAATCAAAAGATATTTATTCAGGAGGTTTTATTTAGATGACAGTCATTTGAAAAACAACAACACACTGGATTCAGGCAAACATGACAATATATACAATTCTATAAAAAAGAAAATGTCTCTTTGAACTATGACGACAGCAAAACATGTTTTCTTACATCAGTCACTGGTTTCTAAGTGACACAGTTTTAAAACAATTACAAGGCCTTGCTACAGATGAATCAGCTCAATGCTCTGGATAAACGGATCAATGTGTGTGTTGATCTCCAGTCGGACAGAAGTGCGGCTGTGGATTAAGTTTGAAAATTACTCTTCGTTTGTCAGAGTTCGTTCTTATTCTCCACAAATGAGCTGCTCAGACTATTGATTGCCGCGTTTCTTCTGCATGGCTAACATCAGTTCTGACATTAAGTTCCCGTCTCCTCCTCCTCCTCCTCCTCCCTGCAGCGAAGGTGTAGTCCTCTTTGGCGGAGGAGGAGGCATCTTCCTCACCGATCCAGGGGCTCTAGGGGTTGGGGTAGGAGCAGAGGGTGGAGGAGGAGGAGGAGGTGGAGGAGGAGGAGGAGGAGCCCCAGCCCCTGTGAACACCTGCTGAGGTGGAGGAGGTGGTAAAAAGCCTGGGTCGGCTGGTGGAGGAGGCAGAGACTGGTCCAAGCCCCTGAGACAAGGAGGCGGTGGTTGGAGGGCTTTCGCTGACAGAGGTGGAGGAGGTGGCATTGAACGAAAGGATGGAGGAGGGGATGGGAGGGTTTTCCCTGGCAGAGGAGGAGGTGGCATTGAACGAAAGGATGAAGGAGGGGATGGGAGGGCTTTCCCTGGCAGAGGAGGAGGTGGGAGGAAGTCTGGTGGGGCCTCAGAGGAGTCATCGGCAGGCGGAGGCGGGGGTGGAGGAGGGAGGTCCACTGCAGGTGGAGGTGGAGGGAAGTTGGTTGGCATGTTCCTCGGGGGGAGGCCGGGTCTTGGGGAACTCTTGGCAGCTAAAGGAGGTGGTGGAGGAGGGAAGGATGAGTCCGGAGGTGGCGGAGGGAGAAACCCACCTGATGAGGGAGGAGGTGGAGGAGGAGGAGGTGGAGGAGGGATGCTTCCAAAGTTCTGAGGAGACAGAAAATAGACCAGTAACGCTTCGTGTTCAGGAGACGGACAAATGTACGATTTAAACGATTTCAAGGCTAAATTGACATGGTGACAGAAAATCAGCAAATACATTTGCAAAGCAGAAAATATCATATCACATTATAATATGAAAAACTACTGAAACAATAAAATAAGCCAAACAAAAATGCCAATGTTTAAACTTTTCTTTCTTGCCACATCCTTCCACCCATTTGCATGGAAATCCTCTAAAGGCCAATTTAGGCCTCTACGTCTTTTCTAAAACGGACAGATAAGACCGCCCTCTCCGTCGTGGAACGCCCTTTCGTGCACCTCTGATTTTTCTAACTGTCCTTGTTTATTTCGGAGACCCAACGGACAGACCTTGGCTGTGATTGGTCCGCGAACGACATAATTTCCGTATGACGTCATTTCCGTATTTCACATTTCCGGACCTCAAACTTCCTGCTTCCTTCCCTGTGTCAAAAAAGACACAGGGAAGGCTAGGCGGGCTAGCCACCATGCTAACTGCGGTGGTAACAGAGCAAAAACCCGCCATCACGAATTTAATTCCACTTCTATCATGACACTGTTTCTATAATACCGTCAGGTTAGAAGCAAACACTGGATAGTAGTAGTTAGTGTCGGGAGTCCCTGCTGACTGTGTGTGGAAGCTGGGGGGAGCTAGCTCCGTGTAGCTTCTAGCTACATGTAGCCTCAAGCAGATTCAAGCTGTGGAATCAGCAACACAGTTCGGAAACAAGACCGGGGAACCGCTGCGCTAAGAAACGATTACATCAGCATCTTGACCCGCTGGGTGTCACTTTATTTAGTTCTGTTAGTTGCCATGGTTCAGTGTGTGGGACGCAAGCTAACAGAGGTAAACAAACAAGCGTGGACTTCTTCTTCCCGAGAAATGGGGTAGGCTTCTCTGAGCTCGTCTTCCGTTGCGCCACCTATGGGTTTGGCACTGAATTGTCTTCAACGTACAGTTGTCGGAGAGGTAAAAATCAAAAAGACTCTCCTCTCTCCGTGCGACCCTCTCCGAGAAACGGATACGTAGAAGCATACTGGAGCCTTGAGTAGGTTAACGGAGCTGCTCACCTCAGGTGCAGGTCCTGGTTGTGGTTTGGGAGCGTGACCGTTTGCGTGACTCTGTGACTTGGCTGGAAGGAGAGAAATCACACGAGTGAACACACTGTACAAAGGGAAAACGTTTGTTCTACCGACACATCTGGGTTGTGTCATGTCACTGCAACCCAGCAGAGAGAGCTGCTCCTACCTTTGATGGTGGGCGAGGGCGTGGAGGGGTTGGAGCTGGACGGCGTGCTGCGGTTCAGCCACGCTGAGTTGACCACCGCCTTCTTCTCGGCTGTTTTGTAGTTTTCATACAGAGACTTGCCGTACTGGAGGTGTGAGGGAACGCAGCACAGATCGTGACCTCGTGTCTTCTGCTGGAGTTTGTTTCTTTGATATTAAAAAGCAGGGTTGTTCATATTTACCTTTGCGATCCGTATCCCGGTCACCCACAGGTGCATGCTCCAGGCGTCGTCACAGCACATGTACTTGATGTACTGAGAGTCCTTCTGGATCTGAGGATGCTTCACACACAAAGCACGGGAAAGAACCACGTTTGTTTTAGTTTTACCATTTTAAAAACAGCAGCATTTTGATATTTATGTGTCTGACTGCAACTGTTTGCTGCCGTTTGTCAGTCTGATGATAGTAAACTGAATATATTTGTTTTTTTCACTGTTATCAGGACAAGAAAAGCAATTTACAGATGTCACCTTGGCCTGTGGGGATATGTAACAGTCTGTAAGGCGGTGGATTTTCTCTAATTACTGACACTTTATGGATGAAACTATTAATCCTCAAAATAATGACTTCTTGCAGCCACAGCAGGGTTAAGTATAGGATACATTAAGTGTATTTATTACTAGTTAAGGTGCCACAAGGGGGCAGAGGGACTCTAGAATCAGACTGCTAAAAAGATTTAATATTTTAATTTCCTGTTATTTGCTATAATCCAGTCGGTATTAGTGAAGACAAACAGAGACGTAGAAGCAGACAACTACATTTCAGACAGTCTTATCTTCAAGTGCACTTTAATCTTGTTTGCATAAGGACCAGTGAGTTTTGAGTTTTCTGCTCACGTCATCTTTGATGGTTTTATCCAAGAAAAGTGATTACAGAAGTATTTCTTGTACATTGTGGACTTTAAAAAAAAAAGGGTCCGAGAGTTGATTGCTTTCCCCTGAAGAGAAAGTGGAATTTCCACATATCGTCATCATGATATCAGTTGGAGATAATGATGGTTTCCAGGATCACCTCCAACAACTCATCTCAGAAGAACTGTTAAATGATGAAGCTAAACGTCCCTCGAGCTGCAGCGGGTTTTGGCCGCTTGTAAACGCTCTCATTTAACAGCAGTTATCATCATATCATATTGTTGCAATCTGCAGTTTGTTCTGTACGAGGCCTGAACTGTGAGGACGAGGTGTGAAATCCCGTCCTCCAACACGTCCATCCTGACAGTCCGGTTTCCCCTTTGCCCTTGGACAGATCGCACCTTGAGGGCTGTGTCTCTCACCGCTGGGTAATTCACTTTCTTTGCCTCTCTAAGCTCTTTTCGCTTTGATCCTTCACCATCTAGTCTAACGGTTATCTGCTGATTCGGGTGTTTCCCAGATGAGATAGAGGGAAAGGAAAGAACGCAGACTTTCACATCCCTTTAAAACTGACCCACCAACCCATCTAATTCTTTCCTTTATTTCCACGTCAGCACTTCTCACTCTTAAACGGGCACTGTGCGTCCCGTCGTACTTAATATTCTCCGTTTTGAAGTACTTTTAATTAAAGGCAAAGTGCTTTTACAGTCATTTCTTTTGCATAAAATCTCATCTAGTTCATCTTTTCTTCACTGAACTGGCTGAAGCTCCTTTCACTTCTCCAAACTAAACTATTTATTGCTTTTCACATTTCCAGTAAGGCAAGCATCAACAGTGTCAAACAGCCCTGGTAGAATGGACCAGTGAGCCAGTAATAAAACACGTTACTCTTAATGTGTTTGATATTAGCGTTTAGGGAAGTCCCCGCTTCTCTGTAAACTAACTCCACAGGGAAACGGGTGAGTGTAGTTTGAATGATTGATGAAGGATCTTTGAAGCTTACCTTCAGAACAAAGCAGAAGTCGGTGGGAGCTTTGTATTTGTTCTTAAAGTCTTTGCCGTAGTAGACGTTCACGTTGTCGAACTGTTGAAAGCAAACGAGGTCACGGGACGACTGAAAAAGAAACAAACAGAGGATGAAGTTACAACTGTGATCTGCGGCATCTTTGGGGTTTGTGTGTCGACCGAATTGAATCTGCACCACAGACGCTGTAGTGAACCACTGTGTGAAGGTGTGTATGGAAGTAGACATGTGAGATATACAGTGAGCAACAAGATGTAGTGATATTCATGCATGAAGCAGGGTTTGATAAACTACAACACACTACATCTTCGTAGTCCCAGAGAGGAAAGAAGAAACTCCTCTTCCATTTCATTAGAATCTCATTGGAAACTGAAAACAAACATCCATATGAGCCGGATTTTATCTCCAGCAGGAACGAGTGTGTCCCAGATCAGAGACTCTGTGCATGTGGTGTTTGCTCTTTTGACCCCTGACCTTGGTCTTCCCTTTGGGGACATAATAAATCCCAGAGGCCCTCAGCTGGAAGAGCCGCTGCTTCCAGGACTTCTTCCCGTCTTCTCTGAGGTGCAGCACCCCCTCCAGGTCGGGCACGATGATGGACGACCCGCAGAAGTTCTCCTGCGGACGTGAAGAAGGGATGAAAGAGGAGGAGGAGAAGATGAGAAGATGAGCGCCCCCTGGGGAAACATACTTCACTTGTGAGTTTGTGTGCATGTTTCTTTACCTCGATTAATATCTCCTTGTCTTTGTCTTTTATTTCCTTGAGAGCTTTCTTGTCCTTTTTCCAAAGATAAAAGTTCTGCAGGAATAAAACATATTCTAGTTAGATTTCATATCAGTTTTGGCCTAAATCTTTCCATCTTCTCAAGGGGAACATTCTGGTAGCGCCTGTCCAAAGATGAAGCTTTAAATTGATAGGGACATTCTGTATAAAACAGATCTGTCTCCTGCTGGAGGACGTGGAGGACATGACGGAGTGTTTTATAAAATGAGAATGTCTCACCAGGATTCCAAACCGGTTATTTGTCTGCGCCAACAGACAGAGTCCATTAAATACCCTGGGATTATAAATGGATCCGTTACATCAACAAACATGACGGGATCTCTCCGTCTTTTCCCAGAAGCTGTTCTGTCTGATATATTACAGCGAGGACATGGATGGAAGAGGTCATCCCGCGTGGAGCAAACACATCTCGTAATGGACAACAATTCAGCAGACGGCGCTGAGCTGAATCAACGTGGAGAGAGATCCACACGAATCAAGGCCAAGAATTATGAACTAGCCAGAGCTGGACTTTAGAGATATGACACGCGCGTCACCTCCGATCACTCGGTACGCAAGCTACAATATGTCATGACCTCAAAGTGTTGATAATGGACAATAAGGGGACGAACCTGTGGGTTTTTGAAAACCTCGTGTTTTTCCCCACGCTCCTTGAAGAGGACTTTGTTCTCGGTGTCCCTCGTCCAGCCTAAGAGCGGCTCCACCAGGATCTCATGGTCTTCAAACGTCCGTTCTGCAAACAGAAATCAAACTGAACGTCAGTAAAGTCATAATAACAGTATTCATGTCATTGCCCTGAAGCCATATTGTATAAATCGTACATGGATAATATTGCATAGTATGAGTTGACAGAAAGAAATGACCCAGTAGAAATGTTTGCAGTGTTTCCCTGTTGGGAGAAGTCGTGGGTATATTAATATTTGTATGTATCTTCAAGTGTTTACGTCATTGTTATTAATGTAGTCTAAGTTTTGTGTTACATTGCTATCTGCAAAGAGATATTCAGTTTCCCAACACTGTCAACAAGTCACATCATCACTACAAGACAAAAAAGGTCTTTGGTCGATGCCAAAAATGTCCAAGACCGAAGGATTTCGTCTTTGGGAGCAGGTTGAGCCCGACAGGAAAATAAAACCGCTTGGTCGCGGTTAGGGAACTGCAGCCATGCTCTGGTTCTGCTTTTTCTCCTGAGAAAGAACAAGTCTTTATTCGCATGACCATGAATGATCACTTGTTTGAGTGATGACAACCAAAAGTTATTTCAGACACTGTAAAAACAAACGACCAACGGTGTCATAGTCATGGCGAGGACCTTACAGTGGAAATACACAAATACCTCCAGTTTGCCTCGGAATGAATCAACATTGTTGAAACCAGAATCGACGAGTCTTTAATCTCACTTTAAATTCTCTGTGCGTTTTAGCTTTGCACTGTAAAACACGGCAAAGCAAACGCCTCAGCGTGTGGACTGTAGTTCACTCTGCCACAAAATCTTTAGCTCAGCTGAGCCTGGTTCCAAGTCACAGCTGCGTAACTGTCCATTTCAAATGGGCCGAATTAAGGGATCGATAAAGCACAACCCTCCCCATTCGCTTGAAGAACTTTAAATGGCACTAAAGCTCGACAACACATTAAAAGCACTTTCCTCCATGTCCTCCTCCTCCTCCTCCTCCTCCTCCTCCTCCTCCTCCTCCTCCTCCTCCTCCTCCTCCTCCTCCTCCTCCTCCTCCTCCTCCTCCTCCTCCTCCTCCTCCTCCTCCTCCTCCTCCTCCTCCTCCTCCTCCTCCTCCTCTGCCCACCCACACACCCGGTTCCATAGATCTTAATCGTGCACTGGCCATTTCACTGTAGTTTAGCCACGCTCCCCAATTACAGGTTTGCAGCCGAGGCAGAGGTAGGCATTAAATAGATCGCTGCCAGTGTCCCAGTTTATAGTTTGACTATTACAATCCTTAAATGGGTGGTGTGACTTTTCTGCTGGAGTGAGTTATTAGGGGTAAAACTCCCTTTGAAGAGCATTAACCACATCGTGTGTCGCGGTGGCGGAGCGGATGGCGAGCACGTGGCCGAGTCGAGACTTGTTTGAAGATGGCGATGCTGTGGAGGTCTGTGGGTGTTTACTACGCTCCCAGAGGCCTTTTTTATTGATTAAAACGATTAAACTCGAGATGTTTTAGTGACCAGACCAGTCGCAGCGAGTTCACTCACATCCAGACGATGAATGGAACAGTTTCCATTGTGAAGCCGTCCAGTTAGTCAGAGATGACAAGACCCGGACCATGATGCTCATGAGTCAAGATATGCACACAGAAGATTTAAAGTTATATCCGTGTCTCAGACAGATATAATTCGGTTAAAAATAAACAGTGTTGACTCAAGGGAAACTCGCATTTCCTCATTTGTTTTTGCACAGGCAGCATTGAGGTCTATCTACAGCATTGGTTGGACTCGTACTGTATTTTATTGAGCATTCACACGCTCGTTGGAAGATCCCAGTTCCCAATTTGTAACGATGTCACAATGTGGAATAAACCTGGACACTGTAAACAAAAGGTTTTTGTTTGTGTGATTTAAATACTTCCAGGCCTCTTTCGAATGTTTGCATAATAACAAAGACTTATTAGTGGGGGTGGCGTTCATGGAAATGTTTGTGAATTCAATACAGCAGATCAGACGCGATCCATTTCCTTTTTGATGCAACAATTTCAAATTGTAAATGTTTTCTGTGACAAAATATTTAATCAAACAGATATTCTATACATTTGTTATTGTCTCTAAATGCCACAAAATATGTAAAAAATGTATTGATCTGCTACTGAAAAATTGAATTTTATATCACATACCTGCACATAACTTTAAAATTATTTCTGCTTTCTTTTGAGTTTTGGGAGATTTTCACTCCCCAGACAGATCAGTGAAGTTTTGCTAAATGAATCAACACATTCCTTGCGACAGATTTTGTTTAAATAAGAGAAAGACCACAGTATTTTTTGGCTTATCCTCTAATTTCGTGCGTCACAGTTTTACTAGCCGCATATAAAATTACTTGAATATAATTTCTAAGCAAAACAACATTGGCTTATGTTCTGTTGCTCGCAGAGGTTAATGATTTTACCACCAGTGTTTCATTAAAACCCTTCCACCTTGGAGCACAATGAATCCTTGTCCGTGACATATAAGACTGTTTCTTTAAGAGGAAAGAAGTGAATTCATCTCAGTAACAATCTGATGAAGTTGTTAGAAAACAGAGAAAACAGATGGTAATGAACGGCTGCAGGATCTGAGTCCGGCAGCTGAAGTAAATATAGCACCGGGCGCTCAGACGGAGGATTGAGATCATGAGGCTCCGATTTCCACATGACAGGGAGGATGACTGACAGTGTCCGACGCAACAAATGAAACCCACCTGTCTGCACTGTACGCATGTGTGTTGTGTGAGCGAGGGGGGGGGGGAGAGAGAGACTGCAGGAAAGAGAAGAGGAGGGAGGGAGAGAGAGAGATGAATGGGGGTAAGATCAGTGTTTCATTGTGAGCTCGCTGCAGTGTGGCCGTCATGCCAATAAAAACACAGTCCATCATCTGGACCAGGGGGAAAAACCCCAGCCTGTACATTCATTGTGTGTGTGTGTGTGTGTGTGTGTGTGTGTGTGTGTGTGTGTGTGTGTGTGTCTGTGTGTGTGTTTAGCTGACAGTTCAGATAAAAACACACTGAGGGCTTACGTTGTTAAAGCTGTAATCTACCGCTGCCGTGTTTTTCTTGTTTTGTTGATATACTCGCTGCTCAGTTCCAGCTTATTGCCGAGGCGCTCCTGCACTACATTACCCAGAAATCACTTCCCATCAAAGCAGTGGCCCCAGTTTGTAAGACATCTCTCTTTGCCAGTAAAAATAACGTCTGTAGCTCTGAGCAGATTCATTCCAAACTAGTGGTGGGATTGCATCACGCTCGGTTCCTCTTTCTATCTTCACCTGACGATATTTATCCACAGAATGACTCTGGTGCAGCACGTGGATTTATCATTGGTCGTAAAGCCGCCTCGTGCTGTTGTTGCCTCCCAGGTTTAAAAACCCAGTGGTCCCCCAGCACACAATCACTATATTTCTCCACTGAAGGAACTCACCGAGCTGCAGTTCTGGGTTTGTCTCACACAAGCTCCAGTCCACGTTACAGTCGCAGTGGGTCTTCTCAAACAGGTTGTCCAGAACCTCCCTGACGTTCTGACGCTCGTCCACCATCAGGGTCTTGGCGCTGCCGTCGTTCATCAGCACCTTCACCACCAACTGTCCAGAAAACAATTGAACACAAGTTTGTATATGTTGCATTACTCAGCTGTATTTTCTCCAACTCACAAAACAATACGACAAATGTTCATATTGAAACAGGTCAAATCGTTTGCATTTTGCACTTTTTACTTTACTTTTTATATCTTTTATCTTTTATATCTTTTTATTTTATATGTTGTTTTTTATTGTTTTTCTTATGTGTGTTGTATTTATTGTGCTTTTATGTTTCTATGTTCATTGTATGCACCAATAACCAGAGTAAATTCCAGGTAGGTGTAAACCTACTTGGCAATAAATACCTTCTGATTCTGATTCTGATTCTGATTCTGATTCTGATTCTGATTCTGAAATCAATCAATCAATATTAATCATGTATTTTCTTACTTATCTTAAATTGCCCTTTCTTTGGGTTCCTACCCGCCCTTGTTTACAGGGGGACAACTGTGAATGTAATGGATGGGGTTGAACATGTGCTGTTGATTATTACGTGAGTGTCAGAGCTGTCCTGCCGGGTCGGTGATAATTAAATAAGAAAGTGTAACCGGTAAGAAATAAGAGTTCCAGGTACAACATGAGGTTTTGTGTGTCTGTGTGAGCGATGGCAGCAGCAGCAGCAGGTCTCTCTGCAGTGACGCATCCAGTTCACACTCATGCAACTTCTTTATTTTCCATTTAAATTACAGGATACAAACACTAAATGGCTGCTTCTGCCTGTTAATGTTAGTTCTGCCACTTCTGTCTCGGTGGCATTTCTCGTCCTCCCAAGCTGAAATGAATTTCGCTCTGGAGCCGACCAGCGCTTTCCTCCCGGGCTCATATGGCTTCACACTTCCTCTCATCTGGAGACAAATCCAGCTTTGGAAGGCTTAGCAGTTTCACAGAACCGAGGTCAGCCAGTCGGTCACGATGTGCCAAAAAAAATGTGGGTTTCAGAGATGTTATCGCTGGAGGGTTTAGAGCGTTAGCCCACGTGTTCCTCCGTCTGGACCTGGCCTCGAACACGATATGGCTTGGGCGCTTGGTTGAATGAGATGCCACTGGACGGCAAATTCTTCTTCCTCTTACTGAACTTCCTCATGCGAGGCGACCGGTGGTTTCTCTGAAACCCGAGAATCACATTCTGCCCAAACCACAGAGAGTGCACCTTGCTCTCTTCTGTGTCCAACAGCTGGGACAGATGTTCCTGTGAAAGTTGCCGTTTTCTCTGCTGTTTCCCTTTAGGTTTTAGATCATTAATATCTCACCAAGGAAACCACTGTTCCACCTGCACCACGAGAGGAAGTTTAAAGCATCACATTAGCCATCCTAACACCCGTGATGGCCTGCAGTCTGAGGCTTGTTGGGTTTTGGGTTAAACTACTGACCCTGAGGTTGAAGCTTTGCATTCAAAACATGTCTGCAACTTTTGTGAGCTGCTTTACAAATGTGAGACTGACCACATATCCCCCACAGAGGAAACCGTGCTGCTCAGCCCATTGGCTCCTCAGAGCGAAGACCTCCCTTACTGATCGATGGCTGTTTCAAAGGCACAAAGAGCCGAGCTGTGTTTGAACATCACGTCTTTTACAGTAAAGTCCTTGTAGCCGTAACTCAAAATGTCACAAGTATAGTTTATGGCAGCGGATGCGAGATCAGAGGTAAACTCCAGAGTTTGGTCGTCTCACCTTTTTCACTTTAGCCTCCTTGAGCTTCTCCAGGGCGAGTTTGATTTTGTCAGCTTTCATCTGCGCCTCGATTTCCTCCTGAATGAGACAAACAATAACATGTTAATGAGACAGATGAGTAACAGTGAAGAACAGATGGTCTATTGCCATTTCTTCTGCTTGCTTATACCTTTACATCTATTGCACAGAGGTTTCAATCCTCTCATCTGACTCTCAGTAGTTTGAGGCTTTGAATTCATAAAACGTGCGTCAGATAAACGAGGAGCAGAATCCAGTGTCTCCGTTTCCAGTGCTGCTCGGGAGATGCTTCCCATTCTCATTATCTTCATTCAAGAATTTAATTTGTAACTTTACAATAACTGGATTAGCAGGGATAGGAAACAGTTTTCAGAGTCAGGTGTGATTAAATTCCTGCCCACAGCGGCAGGTTTAATGAAGCTCTGCGCCTCGACCACACAATGACGCATCGACTGCCTCGGCACAGCTGCTGCTTCTACCTCAGGAGGATGAGGTAACAAATCTCTGCTAAAGCAATAAGCTCCCGTCTGGTTCCACCCGCCCGAACACGGCCACATCTTACCCCCCCCCCTATCCCAACCTGAGGTATTGATCCTGTTTCCCTTTCCGGCCTCACGGCTGCACGTGTTTGATCTGTTCCAGACTGTTTCACCTCCGATGCTCACTGTAACAGATGCCTCGGCCCGGGAACAACTTCGTCATGAGCTCACCGCCCAACTGCTATAAGAGCAATAGCACTGCACCGAGATGAAAAGGACCAGAAATATATACGGTGGGAACTGGTGTCGTTTTTTTAATACTGTCTTGTCACGAATGGCTTGGAAAGCACTTTGTCATCGGTAAACCAAGACATAATAAAACAGAGACTGTGACTTTTGCTTCTCCCAACCCCCATACAGCAATGTTCTTTTTACTCTGCTGTCTGTCCTCCAGGCCTTTTTCCTTCAAACTGTTAAAGTTTTATTAAAATACTTTCTATTATTATGAAAAACCTTCATAAAACTCTCACTTCTCGAATGTTGGACCAGCTACAGGCTGTGTTGAGGTTAACATCTATTTGCAGAGATGTTACTGTTACTGTGAACACACTGTCACACCCACCCTTGTAGGCTTCGAACCCTGGGGGGGCGGAGGTGGGAAAGGGGAGGTGGCCGGGGTGTTGCTGCTTGTGCTGCTGGCTGGAGATGCTGGTGAAGCTGGTGACTCGTGGGGGGGGTGCAGGCCGTGGAGTGGCGGTGGCAGATCCGGGGGGGGCGGCGATGGAACCTTCAGACCTTCTATATCTGCCGCCAGTTTCATTTCGGTCGCATTTAGGTCAGCGACCAAATCAGCCATCAGAGCATCCAGATCAGTGTCCTCCAGCTCATGGAGGGACTCTGGGGTCAGAAGCAGAATCAGCGTATTAGGAAATAACTCAAGTGGGTATTTTAGACAAGATAAAAATGCTTTTACTGTCACAGAAACAGTCATGTGCAACATTAGTTCCTATTCTGAAATAACTTTGGGTTTTTCTTGCAAACACTGAGAACTTTCTTTTTCATTTACAACTTCCTTTTTCTTAGTTTTTATGAAGTAATGCAATAACTTGGGTTTTCCTTATTAATGCTTTTTGTGTTTGCTGCCATCTTCATGTCTGATGACGTGAACACAAACATCATTACCTTCCCTCTCAAAGGACATGAAATCGGCATAGACAAAAGGATATTAGCATTGTGAAGATGTTGGCATGCTAATTGCTGACATTAGCTTTTGGCTCCAGTTGCTTGCTGACGTGATATAGGTCCTTATACAGGCATTTGTTATCAAGAACTGCAAAAACCTATAAAACTGATGTTTTAGGACGTGCCTTCCAAAAAAATAAAATACAGGGGAAGGAAACTTCAATGACAAATTTCGTGACTAGCCTTCAAAATTATTACGGCTTATTTTACAGCCCCTGAGCCAGAGGCCGACACAGTGACCTTCATTTTCAACTTGCTTTAACAGATAATTTGCTTGCTAATATTAAACATGCGATATATCTTTGCCCAGTGAGTGTGTGTTATAGCAAACATGGTGTTCAACCCCCTGCTCTTTGTGGTGTTGCTTCACTCATGTCAGACAAAGTGTTAAGTCACCGTCGGTGTAGCCGAAAGAGAAGTTGTCTTCCTGGTGAGGGGGCGGGAGAGGTTCTGGAGGTCTTGTCTCCTGTTCCAGGCTCTGAGGGAAACAATGAACAAGACCATGTTTTTATAGGAGTAGGAATATAATATCTGTACAATATGCACGGGACCCCGAGAGGCTCAGGGAGTTAATGCACAACACATTCTGAGGAAACATAAACACTCCCCGAATATTATGCAAAGAAATACAACTTTTACAGGTTTTCATGTTCCATCTGTTTTCAGGTACGACACCTAACAGGGCTTCTGTGTGTTTTATTAACTGCCCCTCATCCCCCCCCCGGGGAAGTGGTTTTAAAAGGACTGGTTGGAAAACAACATCAAAGTGATCAGCAGGGTTTTTTCACTGAGAAGAAACTGTGCAATCTCGACCTGGCTCATACGTTTGCCATTTGACCCCCCCCTCTAAAAGGAAATGTAATTTATGGTTGTTAGATGACCACAAAGAGTCCCCCCCCCCCCCCGCTGTGTCTGTTGTGCTTGCCAGTCTAGAGTGTCTCGGTGATCGATGGTGGGTTTTAGTGGTGTTGTCATATGTCTTTGAGGGAGAAAAGTCTATTTAAGGTAGTGGAATTAACTCTGGGAAGTCCGGAGAAAGTGTGCAGCATTTAGGATGTGGCCTCTGTGTGTAATCCCTTCAAGCACAAATGGTGTTTTAGTTGTTCAAACAAAGAGCCTCTGATGCACTTAGCAATAAAAGGGGGAAATCTTTGTTGCACTTTACGGAAGAAAAGAAGAAATCCTTTCTTCAAATTGAACAGAATTATTTGAATAACATATTTCAGACAGGAAGTGATACTAAGGAAGTGATACTAAGAAAAAGTTAATGCATTTTCTGTCCAAAAGTAAACCCCCAGTTCTATAATATATACTTTCAGTTAACGAGTTCTATTATTTAATTTGAATAACGACTGACATTACGGTAAGTCATGAGAAACACAAATTACTGAGTGTTAGTTGTGATGAGAAGTTGCGTTTACCTGAGTGAGGAGGTCCATCTCCCCCAGCAGGTCACTGAACATGGCGTCGATGTCGTCCATCTGGTGAAAGCAACAACAGAAGAGAGTCAGACACAGAAAAGGATCAGACTCCAAACTCTGTTCTGTGAAGCTATTAGAGCACAATGTGGATCAATGGGCTGAATCGATTGGACGTGGTTGTCGTGACAGATGATGGTCGAGGAATGTATGGAATGAAGAGGTGAATAAGGAATGTTAGAGATGCTGCTGACGGCTTGTGGTAGAAACACAGAACTGCTGCTTTTACTTTGAAATGTGTTCGGTTCTCGTCTGTGCCCCGAGGCGCCGCTTTCCTGAAACCTCTCCCGCCAAGATCCAGCAGAGCAAACTTTGAATGCATAACTTGCAGGCGTGTCTTTTTTTTTTTCTGTTTGGCTGGAACTTGTCACATCTTGTTTGCTGAACTGGAGTTTGGAATATTATTTCATTTTTTTTCACACCGTCAGGAATACATATGTACCGTGTTATTTTTAGATCTCTGCCTTTCAGACCATACATTTCTTATTTTGTGTTGTATTTTTATTCATCAAACCATCTTACTTATTGAATTCTGATACTTTCTAACCTTCCCTCTTCTGAAAGTCACAGGTTATTTTGAGCCACACATTCAGTCTTATGATGACAAACGAATTCATTTCAAACATTTAATGCAACAACACTTAAACATCTCTTCAAATCAAGATCATAAGAACGGTCCCTGAAACACACTGAAGGTTTAAACCAGATATTTTAGGGTAATATCAGCATCCTCAAGGTTCATTATTTCAGTTTGGTGGCACAACACCCTGAGGGACAACTACAGGAGCCGTGTTTTCCCTGAAAACAACTCCTGCAGATTCGCTCACAGTCTCCATCTTAGATTAAGTGCCTTTTCTGTCTCTCATGTATAATTTGAAGCCTCATTTGTCAGAGCAAATGTTATGATGGGCGAGAATATGCAGTGAAAACAGAGTCCCTGTTTTCTTACAGTGGAACATAAGCAGTAGAAGTCAGGAGCAGGACTTCAGGTTAAGGTGTGAGCGGGAGTTCACTCAGTCACGGGAAAGTTCGGGTACAACTGTTAAAGCTCCTCATTCATCCTCCTCCTGTAGGACTGTGATGCTGAGTAAACACACTTCTCTGAACAGAAAGTACGGAATCAACCTGATGACAACTGAACCTTTCTGATCAGTGGCTGTAACACAACTGCTTGATGAACATTAAATATCCTTCTTGTTCTTCTGTGGCTGTTAATGAACTTCACTGGCCGCCTTTTGGCTAAAAGTTTGCCGAATGTTAGGATGCTGACTCTAAACAAAATCTCAGATAAACAACTTTTAGGTCAGTTTATTAGCAAGCTGTGAGTTAGCCTGGCTCACCTGGAGCTGAGAGAACATGTGGACTTAATTGCTGAACGAAATAACTGGATGAAAACTTAGCAAATAGTTTTTTTTGTATAGTACCTCTCAACAACAAGGTAAGTCAATGCAGTACAATACAAATGACGTAATTCATATTCTGTAAAAGTGTCAGGTTGGGTTGTAGCGCACTGATTAAACATGTGTTGATATGCTTTATGACATTGAACAGAGTTGTGTTGGAAATATACTTTTTGGTATTGCTCGTTCAGACATGTTTGGATAACTCTTCACATTTCTTCTTTTTCTTGCTGCTATGCTCCCTTAGATATGAAAAGATTGTCTTTATCAAAGAGCAACTGGCTGCCTGCGCTCATCACAGTGTGGAATCGTGTGTAGCAAACTGTGAGATCCAGAGAGAGAAACGTTTGAGAAGAATTTAATCAAAAGACTCCCGAGGCCAAAGCCTTTTAGTCGCAGTGTGGAGAGGAGACGAGTGTGACTGAAGCCGTTCCAGGCCTCAGCTCATACGCTGTTGTGACACGATGTTTCCCATTTGAATGTGAAATGGATCAATATTGTTCCAGCGAACAGATGGCGTCTGCATGTTGGGTTGAGAAACTCCCACTTTCTGACTCTGTAGATCGATTCAGGCAGATTTTGGATAACAGATATCTCTGTTTCACAACTCTGTCATGCGTAGGAGCTTCTTGGTGTCGAAGCCTTAATTTCCATGTGACATGTTCATGTGTGGGTCTCTAACGCCTTTAGCTCTACGCCTCCACCGTTTCACACAACTGGTTCGCCCTAGAGGAGGAAGTGGTGAAGGGTCAACTTCCTGCCGATTGCAATGTTGAAATCTTGTAGGAAATGATGACATGAGCCACCTGCAAACGGTGGGGACTGTTTCACTGTTTCACTGTTTCACTGGTGTTAGTATGTGTTGAATTGTGGTTCAGAGCCTCATGCAAATTTGAATTTACACATATAAAATACATGAACTGAAATTTTTATAATTTACCCTGAGTCATTTATGTCTCAAAGCCTTTTTATTGAAAGTTTGTTGACAACCTCATAACAACCGACCACACTAACAACCAGAGTGTGGTTCTGGTCCACATGTCCACAAAGGTATGTTCACACAGAAAGCTGAAAAAGAACCGACTCCAAAAGTTAACAAGTTATATTTACATAATTGTCATTTTTTAGGGTAAAAGTTAAGCTGGTAACACATATTCTACTTTCAGCGAAGGAAAGAAAAAGCCTTTATCAGTCAATTTATACCCGACGGCTGCTTTTAGATTCCAAATACCTCCTTCAACCCTCAAAGAGAAGTCGGAGGTGATGAGTGTTTCATTTGGTCAGATCTAAAAACGGTCTCATCTCATCTCGTCATGGAACTCACCGCGAGAAAGAGAACAAGTGAACTTCTCCAAATGTCCAACCATGTTCGTAAATACATGAGTAAAACACCTCATTATCTCTGGCTCAAGATGGCGGGTTTGATAGGGATCTGTTGCAAAATCATTCAAAAGATTCTTATCAGGAATTTTGGAGAACTCTTCGCTGGAAGTGAAACACTGGCATGACTTGTGCAATTTGAAATGATTAAGTTCATGCACACAGTTCTCTGAAGGGAGCCCGGCTTTCCTTTTTAAAGCAGAATTGTTTCTAATAAGAGACCAAACTTTGTGAGACTTTTTTAAACACAGGTGCAATAACTTTACAACTGGTTTAATGTCTCTGAACCTTTGATTCACAGTCACAAGAGTCTCGATGCCCTTTTCGCACCATTTTCTCTGCAGAAACTGTCCTGAAAATATGTGATTTGTCAGCATTTGTAAATATTATTGGAAACACCCAGGCATGAGCCCTGGCAGCGCTCCAGACTCACACAATGCACTGTGAAAACACACCACTGCAGGCTATATACTTCTGGTATTCGCTGAAATTAAAGACTGGATATACAGTATCTGCAAATGCTTTCCTCCAAGAAAACAGTTTCCCTCCTCCCTCCTTAATAATCTCAAATACATGTCCCGAGCTTTTTTCATGAGCCTGCACATGTGTAAATCAAGAAAATGGAAACCAGACAAGAACACAAAGCACAAGAGCGTTTGCCATAATGTATAGAAACTCAGATTGAATATCTGTACTCGAGGCTTATGCAGATGTGTTTACAGAACCGGTCGAACGCTACCGAGAAGGAGAGAAATCAGGAACTCAAAATGCTAATGGGGATTAAAAAACCTCAAATCATAACTGGCATTGAACAATACACAAGATCGTATCTGTGTTTGCCGAAGAGGGTTCGTCTTGAGATCAAACTCGGATGTTAAAAGCACAACACCTGCAGTAAATGAGTCATTTGACAATGTGTGTTTTAACATATCTCGGGGGTTTTCTTTGCTTGACGACGATCCTAAACAGGAACAAATCCAGTCAACTAAGTGGTTTTAACCCCATCTTTGAAGAGGACATGTTCGGTGATACCCCCTTCGAGTGATTCAGTCTGTTCCTCTCTGATTAAATCTCCTCTCAGAAGCCAAATGTACAAAATGTTCCAATCATCACTGACAAGCTGACAGCACTGTGAGCTTTACAAACCAGAGGCCAAGCCTATCGGTTTCTCGTGGTCATTGAGTCATGCAGCAGTCTGACATGAGAGCTGGGTCCACCCTGTTGTACTGTAGACAGGAACACAGATGAACTAACACCCTGCTTGTCATCTTGGAATACGCCTAATCTCTTTTTTATTCGTGGCACAACAACCTAATTTAGATTCATATCACCGGAACAAAAATATCATAAAAGACAGTTTTCTGCTGTTTTTTGCTCCCGGTTGACAACTTTAGAATCACTAAATCTGACAGGATGCCAAACATTAACTGTCATGTCTGCTCTGACTGAATCAGGCAAAACAAATTCTCTGCGTTTGACGTCAACTTAAAACCACATCCTACAGAGGATTCAAAGTGAGAAAAGCAGCCCAGGGTGTTCACCGTTCACTGAAGGTACGGTTTAACGGAGCGGGGACTCACCTTTTCAGATTCTTTTAATCCTTGTTCCACCGTTTAGTTTCAAGATGACAGCTTCATGGGCCGAATGTTCTCCTCGGATGAAGCGCTACAGCAGTAGAAAGCAGCTGCATGCAGGGTGTGTTGGTGGGGATTGCATCTGGCTCTCTGACTGTGGATTTCTTCCTGCTCAATGCGGAAGTTCAGGTCGAGACCTGTCACTGCATTCTTGCACAGAGTCTCTGAACTTTCACAACAGTCTTGTCAGGGCAGCACTGGCCCCCCCCCTTTTCACAATGCTGCTTATCTGCACGGCAACTGCTTCAAACACACTTAGAAAATCCTCCATCCAGCTACGAGTTTCAATCAAGACTTCTGCGGTGATTGACAACCACTGGAGCAGATGATGGAGTGTGTGGAGGGAAAGAAAAGGCTTTGGTGGGATTTCTAGGAAACGCTGATTCAGCACAGGAAATGTGACGGAGCTGGGTTAATGATTCACCTGGTAGAAACTGATTGACTGCAGATCTTTAGACAGGAGTGGTCATGGGACACGTCACAGCACCGACAGAAACCAGAGCGGGAATCAAGCAGAAAGCACACATCTCCCAGGCCATTCAGAAAATAGCTTTTAATTTGCAATCCTCTGTTTCGCTTGAAATCAGGAAGGAATATGGTGAGACACTGGTGTGGTGCAACAAGGTCATTAATCTTCATGGGGGGGGGGGGGGGGGGGCGGACCAAGGAAAGTCAAGCTGTCAATGTATGAATAGCCTCCGGCTCTTATCTGACCGCACAGACACAGATAGCTCTATTTATTTGCATTTCTCCTTGAGTCAACCTGGGAGGCCAAGAATCAAGATCTCACATCTTTTAGTAATTTAGGGTGGGGGGGGGGGGCAGCTCAAACCGGAAAATGTGTCAAAATATTAGAAAAAACTGAGGGAAAAATCTGCATCATGACGCATTACGATGCTGATTCCCTCATTTTCCAGAGAAAACATATAGTGTCTGTCTGCATTATTTCACTGTTATTAACACTTCTGTCTCCTGTGGTCCCTCGAGACCCCCCCCCCCCAGCTCCGAAGGGAAAGGCAGACCACCCTCTCTGCCTCTCTGTGGTGGGATCCTGTCATCGTCCGGCGAGGTCGAGGAACCACGGGGGAGGGGGGGGGGGAACCAAATAACCTTGAATGCGTTGGAGAGCCTTTCATGACTCGTGATGTATTAAACCAACACTCCGGGTGTGGGCTTGTGTCCCGACCGCCCTCATTTCCTCCCTCTCTCTCTCTCTCTCTCTCTCAGGGGTTGACAAACACATGGTCACCAAAAGGATCGGGAGGGGGGGGGGTGTCTCTGTGGCCTGCACGCTCCACCGCTGCTGAGGGTGGTCCAGAGGGGGGGGCACAGAGTCAAGAAACGGGCGGTTATATTTATAGCAACCTTGAAACAACAGAGCAGGAGCTGGTTGCAAGGCGAAGACCTTCTGAACAAAGAGCCGCCTGTTGGAATTCCAAACAGAAATTCCCAAACCCCCAGATGTTAAGGTGAGAGAAATATCAGAGGGCGGATTTTTAAATCATTATTGAGTCCGGTCACGCCCACACAAACTCTAAACACCTCTCCTGGGCTCGGGCTCACAGAAGAAACTGGGGTGATAATGATGAAACCAGTGGGCAGCTTGCAAAACCATAGAGCAGTGAAAGGTAAGACTGCAGAGGACAAGCTGTCCCGATGATGATGAGGATGATGATGATGATGATGATGATGATGATGATGATGATGATGATGATGATGATGATGATGATGATGATGATGATGATGATGATGATGATGATGATGATGATGATGATGATGATGATGATGATGATGATGATGATGTGAAGGGTGACGCTCACTGGGAGAGTTGCAGTGCCCTCTGTTTGTTCTCTGCTGTAATCAGAGGTGTCAAAAGTATTCACATCCATTACTCAAGTAGAAGTATAGATACTAGGGTTTAAAAGGACTTCTGTAGAAGTTGAAGTATCAACTCAAGCTTTTTACTTAAGTAAAAGTGTAAAAGTACAGGTTTCAAAACTACTTAAAGTATAAAAGTAAAAGTATTGTAAGGGTTTTTTTCCATTAAAGACAAACTCTTAAGCCGCGTCTCAGGGGCCTATAGTGCACTACACCACCTCCTCCAAAAAAAACATTTTTCTAAAAGCCATTATGACTATAATGTTATATTAAAATGTTATGTTGAAAAATGTGGGATGCTGCGAGGACGGTGGCGCACGCCTCATCCGCTGCTCGCGCCACATTGTGTTGTGTTTTTGAACGATGACAAACCGAAATGAAAACAGGCCAAAATTAAATAGGAGTAACGAGGCTATTTTTAAAATGTAAGGAGTAGAAAGTACAGATAATTGCGTGAAAATGTAAGAAGTAGAAGTAAAAAGTCGTCTGAAAAATAAATACTCCAGTAAAGTATAGATACCCAAAATTTCTACTTAAAGGGACTCTTACCTTTGTTGCATTTGTACACTTTTTGTGGATAAGGTTAAATTGGTATTAATAAGGTAATGACACTCTAAAATGCAAGACAGACCCACCAGGAGTAAAAACAAACAATTATTTCACTCTCATAATATTTAGTGAAAACTTCAACCAATAAAATTCTTCGGACCGAAGGACCTTATTGGCCGACAGACCTGTCTGTTTGCTGCATGGAAACAGACAGGAAGCCCGTCTGCTTCTTGTGGCGCATTCGGGCCCGCGTCATCAATGTATATAACTTACCGGTGCTTCTGAATCCGAATCCATTGCTTTGGTAAACAAAAACTCACGTGCGTGCGCGGAGGCAGTAGGTTGAAAGTCTGCTTGTAAATAAAGTTTCTTCAAAAAAACACCGCGGATGGGAACGAGGGGGTGGGGCATTGGAGGAAGGCGGGATGATTTGAATGTGCTGTAATTCTCAAATGCAACAAAGGTAAGAGTCCCTTTAAGTAAGGTAACAAAGTATTTGTACTTCGGTACTTGACAGCTCTGGCTGTAATGTACATGTCAAACCCCACTGAACTCTGTGGGGGGGGGGGGGGGTGGAGCAGCTCGTGCTACCGGCTGCTTTCTTTACTAAGCGGTGAAATAATAATAATCCACGCCGCAGGTTTGCAACCAGAAGAAAAAAACGTCCAATAAACTGGATGTTTTTGTTCGTATGCAACTGAATCCCGACAGAGACTCTCTCTGGCTGCAGCTACACAAACAGCTTCCAGCAAACAAGAAAGCTCTGCTCTGATTAATACGAGTGAAACTTGCCTCAATGTGGAAACAAATATTTCTGCCAAAAGGGAAAAACTTGTGGTAAGTGGAAATAATGAGAGATGGTAAAATGTCAACTTTGTGAGAGACCGCGTCAGAAATAATGAGTCCGAGTGGAAATGATGAAAAGAGAAATGTCTAAACTCTGAGATGCAAAACAACAAGGTAGTAAAAGTTAGGAAATAATCAAAGTAAGTGGGAGAGAAAAGGTCAAAATTATACAAGTAAGTACAAATTAGCAAAAGATTATTTGACAAATCAAACATTTTACAAATTGAGTTAAAAATTACGAGCAAATAATACGAGTCTAAAGTTTGACTCAGAATTTTACATCTTTATGTCGTCATTTAAATGTTAGATCCTTCTGTGCTTGGCAGTGATCGACTTCCTACCTGACCTCCACATTATCAAACAGACATTTACACAATAATCTGCCAAACCAGCTTCACACATCAGCCTCAGATCTCCTCCCACTGCAGGACCCGAGGTCGAAGTCCTGGGACCAGAGTTATGAGGAGAAAGCAGCTGCTGGTTTCACATTCCTGACTCCTGCCTCAGGTCCCTTCAGCAGGAGTTTGACCTTTGACCTTTGTTGGCTTTGTCTCTAACCGGGGCCGCTCGGTGTTGACAGGACCTGTATAACACGGAGAATACAGAGGTGAGGACCAGCAGCTGTCTCAACAATCACTTTCTTATTGGGAGGAAGGAGAGTCAACAGTGGGGGACATGAACAGTGACAGTCAGGAAGGTATGGAAGAGCATTAGAGCTCAAACTTGAATTCTTAAGAATCTATCAAACTGCTACCACTAGCACACATGACCTCTACAAAACACCCTGAGTATGAATAAGTGAAACTGGTTTATTTCAAACATAATTCTTTGACACTAGTCTTCAACATTTTGACTGAAAAAGTTGACATTTCAAAGTTATTCTCAGCATTTCTACTTCATTCTTGGCTTTAAAAATATATCTCTGGCTCATTTACATTGTATTGGATGAATTCTATGGCATTTTGACTTTTTAGAAAAAAATAATTCAATAGTTTTTCTCAACATTTCATTTTTGTTTTTACAAAACACCAAACAAATTATCCTCCCTAACTTTGTTTGACATTTTTCTTGACAGTCAGAATTTATTCTTTGACATTTCCAATTTAGAAAAAACTTTATTCTTGGCATCACAACTTTATTTACAAATACAAAAAATCGGTTTTATCGACTTTTCAAATATAAGCTCTTCCTCCTCAATTATTCTCAGCCTGACTCCAAAACTCTTCTATAGGACGATGCCAACACTGGGGAACAACATTCTTCTTGGCATTGCATGAACACATTTTATTGTTTTTTCCCTTTTAACCCTTTGATACACAACATGGGTCAAAAGTGACCCGATGGAGTTTTAATTGTAAATATCTTTGCAATAAATGTATTTCATCATTCAGAATTCCAGGAATTCCTCAATTAACTTGTTTTTGATCATTACACATTCTTATTTTTATTTTTCCTTATTTACTTTTTTAATAAAAAACATTTTTGTATCACTACCCCTCTAATGCACAACATGGGTCAAAAATGACCCGTATTCATTTCACATGTTATTTCATGCATGGCTGTGCTTCTTTGCTATATCTTTTAAAATATATTTAGTTAATCATTTAATATAACAAAGTATTAATTAAAATATCTTGTTTTTGATTACCACAAATCATTATTTTCATTTTCTCTGTCTTAATTTTTGAACTAAATTGGTTTTTGTATTACTACATCAAGTTTACACACATGGGTCAAAAATGACCCATGTATGCAAGTGTGAATTTGGTGGAACCTTTGATTTGTAAATGTTTGTAGTTAGGAACATGTTTACTGTGGACAACTTTTCACATACCACACTTGTCAGAACTACTTGTGTATCAAAGGGTTAATATGAAAACAGAGGATACATAAGAAGAAGATGTGTATTCTGCCCTTCTCTCTCTCCACCGGGGAGGTCCTGTGGAGAGAGGCAGGGAAGCTGAAGGGTTAATTCTGAGCTGGGGAAACCTGATGCTAATTAAGCTTTGGAATTCCTCATCCCGACCGAGCAGCAGCTCAGAGGCTCCGGAGGCAGCAGCAGGGATGTGTGACGGGCTCGTTCCTCACTGACACTCAGAGTCAGTCTCACCGAACCTGCAGCGGAAGGTACCGGGACTCATCCACTGGGACAAAGTTTCTTTTCTATGATTAACTTCTGCTTTTCCTCCAGGTTTCCCATTTGGTTCATGCACCAGCTCAAACGTGCATTTTCTGCTCCTGCAGGTAAAGACGGATTCGTCTCATGCAAACATGGTTTTACTGACCTCGGTGCTGCTGCTCTCCTGGGTGTCGCTGCACAGCCGGGCTGCAGCGGACTTCTGCCGGGGGTCGCACTGCTCCGGTGGGGGGGACAGGAGCGACCCGAGACCGTGCACCGGAGACCACTGTCCGGGGGGGAGATCCTCCAGGCAGCCGCGGCAGTTCCACCCCACCACACAGGGGAGAGCCGGGCAGATGGTGGCCGGGCAGCACCACGCGTACCCGGGCTCTGCGAGAGCCGCAGCGCAGCCTCTCCGCGGGGGGCACGGAGACCCCAGCGGAGGAGGAGGAGGAGGAGGAGGAGGAGGAGGTGGTGCACGGATGAAGGTGCCCGAGGTCCTGCCTCGACCGGCAGGGTGCACGGACCCGGGATGCACCGCAGCTGTGAAGCTATTTCAACCCACAAATGAGACCCGGGACTGCAGGGGGCTCGAGTGCAGGCTGCCCCCCAGGATCCGGCCCAAAGCCCGGGCCAAGTCCTGTGTGGGTGAGGGCTGTGTGTCCGGTTCAGAGGAGAGCCTCTCCTCCTCTTCCTCCTACTCTTCCTCCTCCTCATCCTCCTCCAGCCAGCGACCCCCCGTGCATCTGTCCGACAGAGCCGCGCAGTTTCTGGGAGATTTCCCGGAGTTTGGATATTCGTCCTCGGAACTTGGCGGCGCGCCCCTGGGAGTCCAGCTCACATGTGACATCAAGCCAGGTCTGTTATCTCCATCATCTGCATCATCTGCTGTGTTTAGATCATCTCAGGCTCTTTTTCCAAATGTCCAAAGAGGACAAAAAGGATTCAATGCTCCAAGAAGTATTGTCTTCACTGGATTTCCTCTGAATTCTCCTCATGCACTTAATGCTTCATTGACTTTAGCCTCTGTCTCCAACTGTGGTCAGCTGTGGATTATGGTTTTAGAGCAGAGTAAGACTCTGGTGACCTTTAGCACTAAATGATATCTGCAGAGCAGCTCAGCTGGAAGAATGTCTCAAAGTCAATTGTCCAGAAAAGCTCTGGTTCTCTCCTGTTGGCCCGAGGTCACTGGGCGTTCACACTCCGTGCCAGCGCCTCACTGGAAATCAGTTGTGTATAAAGTACTTGAAAGCCATACTTGAGTAAAAGTACAGATATCTTACCTGAAAGTGACTTCGGTAAAAGTAGAAGTCACCCGTCAGAAAATGACTTGAATAAAAGTCTTAAAGTAGCTCATATTAAAAGTACTTAAGTATCAAAAGTATCTGGTGTTGAAATGTACTTAAGTATCAAAAGTAAAAGTACAAGTACCAAAATTAAAAATGCAAAGTGCTTTTTATAGTCTATACAGACACAAAACAACCCAAAATGTTTCTCCTCAAGATTTATCTCAACTGACTGAAAAATTATAACAACAATATGAATATAATGTATATAATGTATAATTTTACAAATTTTGAACCCTAGATGAAAGAGAGAGAGAGAGAGAGTGAGAGAGAGAGAGAGAGAGAGGTGCGCCAACCTCCGCTGCTCAAGTAACGAGCCAGTTTGAGAATGTAAGAAATAGAAAGTACAGATATTTGTGCTCAAATGTAGCGAGTAAAAGTTAAAAGTCGTCAGGAAAATAAATACTCAGGTAAAGTACAGATATGTGAAAAATCTACTTAAGTATAGTAACAAAGTATTTATACTTTGTTACTTTCCACCACTGCTGGAAATCAGACTTCTGCATCAGCCTTAATCTCACTTAATCACTTCCTCCAGTTCACAGTTTAACAGCGAGTGTGTTCCCGTCTCTCCCTCTGCATTACTTCTATCGCAGGTGAGAATGAAGTTCCCTCCGAGGACGCCCTCATCCTGCACCTGCAGCTGGCCAAGGGGCAGGAGAAGCTGGTGGAGGCCCTGCGCGCCCAGCAGATGATCATCCGCGACCTGCAGCAGAAGCTGGTCGACCAACAGGACGCCCTCCTGTCCCAGCAGCGGGAGATCCTGGAGCAGCAGCGGGGCATGTACGAGCAGATGGACGTGGTGAAGAACCAGTACGGCCTCCTCTCGGACACCGTCAAGCAGGTCTCCTTCCAGGGCCTGCAGGGCGAGCTGCAGAGCTACTTCCAGAGCCACCTGGCCGGTCTGCAGAGCCAGGCCCGCAGCCACCTGCAGAAGTCCTACGCCGTCCACAAAATGGACGCCGACACGAAGGTGATGGACGCGGTCGGGGAGGCGAACTTCCCTCGACCTCTGCTGGGCTGCCCTTCGCCCTGCGGCCCCGACGAGTTCTGTGATTTTCAGAGGGACCCGCCTCAGTGTGAGAAGTGCACCATGTGTCCGCCTGGCTTCTTCCTCATCTCACAGTGCTCGTCCACCGCAGACCGCATGTGCCAGGTACTGACCTACAAAACACTGAGTGGCATTTTGAGGAACTCACTATCATCTTAAAAACACCCACAAGTTGCCATAGTGTCAACCAGTATCTGTACAGTGTCAAACCAACTGCAGAAAATGGGTCTGCATGGGTTTCAGCTGGTAGTTGTGGTTCCACATGATGAAATCAGTCGATGGTTTTCGAGCCACACAACCACAGCTGGTCCGAAGTCTAAATAATCTCAATGAACTTCCCCAAACCTTTAGAATAAACAAATGTTTGATCCTTGTCTTTAATTCCAAACACGAGCACAGAATGTCTTCTTGCAGCTTCAGTGCATAAGCAGAATTATTCCCCATGTTTTCCTGATTATAATATGATTCTTTATGAATTACAGGATAGAGATGAATGCCTTGAGCTACCAAACATTTGTGGGGAGCGAGTGAAGTGCCTGAACACCCCAGGTGAGTTTGAAACATTGTGCTGATGATAAACAACTTCTTCTACGATCATTGGACAGATTTGACCTTAGAACCCATTTTCCCCAGTTTATTTTATAACCAAAAGAATCTCAGTATTTTTCATCCACACAAAACAGACATTATAAACTGTATCACATGTAGGGTTGCAAAGGGGTGGAAAGTTTCCGGTAAATTTCCGGAAACTTTCCGGAAACTTTCCACGGGAATATTAAGCACGGGAATTTTAGGGATTTTGAAAAAAAAACAAACTACACAAATTAAACGCTGAGCAATAAAAACATCATTCAAAACTCTATTTTAAAGATGTATGGAACGTTGATTTTCAACCCTCCACTGTGCATTCTTCCATCACATGCACAGATAACTCCCAGCATGCTTCACTCTACAGCAGGGCTATTGAGGCCTGCTGTAGAGTGAAGGACTAGTCAGGTAAGTTTCCATGATATTACTAGGGAAAATATATTAGCATGCTGATTGAGGATTGTTCATCTGTTCATCTAGACTATTTCCATTCATTTATCCATCAATTGTAAAATATGTTTACAGACGATTCCAATTGTTTGGCTAATTATTTATATCTCTGGCATTGCATTAGTGTTTTTTTACAAACTTTTTTCTCATCTTATTCTACAGAACAATGCCACGTGCACTCTCTCATGTGTGGAGACATTTCACCCCATCCAATGTAGAAGGAAAGGCTGTGTACATTTGCAAATACTGTGCAAAGACCTATGTTAAGAATGACACAACGATGCAGAAGCATATAGTCAAGTGCCCAAAGTTTCCTCAGGGCTCAAACCAGCCTATGACACAACAAAATGTTAATATTTATGTCTGTATATGACAAGGTAAATACAGTTAGTATAAATTACCTACAACATTTCCAGTTTATTCCCATTATTTCCCGTTAATTCCCGTTAATTCCCGTATATTCCCGTTAATTCCCGTTAATTCCCATGGAAAGCTTCCAACTTTGAACATTCCCGGGATTTTGCAACCCTAATCACATGTCTTTACACCTTTGGCTTCTCCATCCTCTCGCTCTCTCCCTGGCTCAGGAGGCTTCAGGTGTCTGGGGGTCTCTGAGAGGGAAGTGGAGATGGGCGTGTGCGGCCACGACTACTTCTTCAACCCGGAGCTGCAGGAGTGCCAGGCGTGTTCGGACTGTGACGGAGAGTCTGTCTCTGTCCCGTGCTCGGCCGTCAGCGACACCGTGTGCAGCCAGAGTTCAGAGAGCCGCCTGTCTCAGTCCTGGGCGGCGAACGTGGTGGTCCCGTCCGCGAGGGGGTCCGGCACCAACATCTTCCAGGGGCTTCAGCTGAACATCCGAGAGAAGGAGAGCGGCGACCTGCTGTCCAACGAAGCCGGGCAGGTGAGGTTCCTGCAGCACGGCCTGGTGTGGCTGGACCATAACTTTGCGTTAAAACACAGCTGCAGGAACTTCCTCCAGGTGGGGATGAGGCTCAACGACAGCCAGGAGGAGGAGGGGCGGGATCTCAGCGGCGTTCGCATCGAGCAGCCCGATGGGAAGTACTTCCAGGGGGTGAGCGTCAGCAGCGGAGTGGAGGTGGAGCCTAATCACACCTTCACGCTGCTGCTGAAGAGTCCGAATCAACACTGCAACCAGAGCAAAGACCTTCACGTGTACGACGTCACCGCTCCGTCTTTGAGTCTCCTCTGGTTGTCTCATGATACCGGCGCCGTCGCCATGACGGCCCAGATGTCCCTGTTGGTCCACTACCAGACCAGCTACCGCCCGACGTTCCGTATGACCTCGGTGTCTGACCCGTACATGATCAGCCTGACCCACGACAGCCGCGGCGTGCGCTTCACGGAGAGCGGCGTGGTGAAGTTCGTCCTCCAGCAGGCGCTCTACTCCATGGGCCACACCTGCATTCGAGAGGGTTTCTCCCTGATTGCGTTCACTAACCGTAACGGGACGGGTGTGGAGGCGACGCAGGCCTTCAAGACAGGCGTCAACTACCGGGACACGTCCATCACCCTCTCCGGGGCGATGGGCGTGGACAGCCGAGACACACTCACCTTCGAGATCACCTCGCCCTCCCAGTGCAACATCCGCTATTTCGGGGACAGCACCGGGATCAGCATGCTGAGCCTCATCTGGATTCCTTCGGCCGTGTCTTCGGCTTTGACCGCTACCGTGTGCAGGACCGGCCTCCCCACCGGAGCGGTGAGGAACAAACCGCTGTTGTTCCAGCAGATCAGCTCGGACACGCCGCAGGTCCACTTGGCCCGGTCGGGCGAGCCGAGCAGCCGGAAGAACTTTATATTCCACGAGAGAGGGACAGCGAACGTGGCCCTGAACCTGAAGCTGATCCACTCGTGTAACATAGTAAAACTCACGTTGCAGAAGGTGGCCGGTCGGAGTGGGCAGGCGGGTCCTGTGGCTCAGCAGGTGTCCGGGTACATGCCTGAGGGCAGCACCTGGGCCAGCATCGGGCTCCGGGCCTCGTTCCAGGTGCAGAACGGCACGGCGGTGTACGTGACGCTGGACTGCATCCGAGGACGTGTCAACCAGATCACACACGAGGGAGGCACTAACATCTCGATCCTCTGGGTGGCGCTGTGACGCCTCCCGGAGCCTGAACGTCACTAAAACAGTTTGTGAGAAGACAGACGGACACTTTTGCACAGTTTTGAATCGCAGAGCAGATTCAACAAGTTACCAAATCCAGGAAAAATGCTGGTTGATGAAAAAAAACGTATTCCACATATTTTGTCATATTATTGTTTTAAATGTGTATTTCATCACTTTATAGATTTTTATTGTGAAATATTTTTCGTGTATGATTTTAAACAAGTACTGATTTTTCTTGAAGTACTTCGGCTGGTTGAGCAGTGACCAATTCTTAATTGAATGTCTGTGTGTAATGTATGTGTGTGTGTACATCTGTGTGCACTGGTGCTTGTATAGAGAGTGTGTATGTGTGTGTGTGTGTGTGTGTGTGACACATTTGCATGCCGACTTTTGCGTGTGTGTACGAGTGTTTTGATATGTATATCCCTCCATCCCTGCATATACTTAACATACATACTGTATGTAACAAAACCTTTTTGTATTATATCATTAGACGTATAAAAGCAGTAGTTTGGTATTTAGGGAAATATGGTTATTCATTTCATTGACGAGAGTAAACGTATGGGTAATAAACAGCAAGTCTATCTCAGAGGATCGATACCACACCCAGTAGTCAATTAGCTTAGCTTAGCATAAACACAGGAAGGGGGGAAACAGCTATTCTTGCAACAATAATGCGCAATATTTGACATATTTCACTTGTTTAATCTGTACAAATTCTGTGAAATGGCATTTTTGACAAGTGTTTTGACATTTGAGCAGATGTTTATGTGAAGACTGGTTGTTTGGCTGGGACCAGTAACTTCCCGGACTCCATTCTGATGGGGTCACAACCACTTTTTCACAGAGTTCTTTTGTGTGGATTAAACTAACCGGTGCTATTTTTTGAAAACTTTGGGAACAGAGTCAGGCCGGCCGTTTCTTTTCAGTATTTGTGCTAAGCTAAGCTAAAACGCTGCTCTTGACAGCTTCATCCCATTGAGCCAATCCCAGGCTGAGCTTCCTATTTACCGCACATGCTAGAGAGTGGTATCAATCATCAGAATGTGCACATTTCCCCAATGTTGAATTATTCATGTGGCGCTCTGAAGAGAATGCAATGTCGTTAAATTTCAATAAGAAAGAGTTTTTGTACTTGTGATGTTTTTGATGATATTTATTTGCCTTTCTTACAACAGGACTTTTGTATTTACACTATGAAATGCTTATATTTGGTTTATATGGTAACGCACTGAGTAGACAGTGTTGATGTTCAAGTACTTGCAGTGATAGCCTCTGTGATTTGCACAAGTATAACAGTATTATGGAATGTGCAAACATCATCCTTTGTTTGTGGAGAGCTGCCCATGCATATCGTCCCTAATTGCCTTTGTCTGTGTTCTGTCCTCTGAAACAATTAGGCATAAATAAGTGATTCGGGAAGTTGGCAGTGCTTTATTCTCCCATCATTGTGTGTAATGAAATTCTTTGTTTGTGTTGCCTGGCTCGCTGCACATTTCTTGTGGAACATCGAAGCATGTATTCTCTCCTTCAGCACCAAATAAAATGTACATATACTGTGTTTGTTTTTGCCAGAGAAGAAATTTCCCTCTTATAAAAGCTCAAGTGCCTTTGTTGGTTTTATTCCGATCAACTTATAGCGTGAAACACAAGACCTCAAAGTTTCACTGGACGCCCACAACAATAACTGATATTTAATGATTAGAGTTTCTGTTTTTTATTGAGCAATATGTGCACATAATGAATTCCTGTTAAGCCACATCATTCATCCTCTCATTTGAGCTTCATTGGTATTCCCTGTGATTGTCACGTTACATAAGTTCACTGTAAAATCTAAATTTCAGACTGAATGTCCATTATTTTCCATTAAATCAGGGGGAAAAGTTGAAAAATCAGACGTTCCTCATTCCATTTAATCCCACACATACTGAACCTATTTTAAAAACAATCTTATTCAGCAGTAAAGATGCCAAATACCGACATAATACCTGGAAAACAATACACTGCATTTTCCTCTCAATCGGTCTGAATCATGCTCAAATTGTTCTTCCATCTATTACCTATAGAAGAGAAGTTCTCTGGCTCAAACATTACAAAATACACTCAGTCAATGAGAGGGAGAGAGAGAGAAAAAAGAAAAGTGTCTGCTTGTGAGAAACAATCAAATGTTTCTGTCGGTTGCTCGGATTGGAAACAGGTGTCTCGGCGGAGCAGTGCTCCAGATGTCTGACGCTTCAGATCAAATGAGAGCCACAGCACATGAAGACGTTCAGACATCAGACGGAGGAATGGGGACAGAGAATCGGAGCAGGAAGAAAAGACGATTGAATACTTTGTCTTTAAAAGCTGCTCGAATCAATATTCTCTAAACCAGCGACACAGAAACAAACGGGCTCGCTTGTAGTGATGAAGCTGCAGCGCCTTTTAGCTTTGGTTTACTTCTGACAAATTCCACTGTCGTCAGCCTCATTTCCAGCAGCTGCTTCCTGCAAGAATAAAAAAAGAAACTCACTTCATGGTACTTTCCTGGGACTAAGCTAGAAGGATGAAAACCTCCGCCTCAAGAGTAATGAAGGATCTAATGAACAAAAATCCTGGTTCCACCCATATATCTGCATCCACTGCTAAATTTGATGAATTCTTTCTTTGCACCATCCATCCATATGATTTTATGGAAATTGCTTCAGTAGTTTTTGAGTAATCCTGCTCAGACAAACAAACTGGAACTCTGTAGAGCATCAATTACACACTGATGTAAGACTGAGTGCTAATTTTTACAGTAAGTTTGGAGTTGCATCAGATTGGCTGCACGGAAAATACAGTGAATATTCCAAAGCGAAATCAAATATTGTAAAAGATAGTTGTAGAGTTGAAGCCAATAAATATGAAGCATCATTATCTTTCATTAGTAGTCACGTCCCGGAGCACCTGGGGAATGTCAGCCCCGCCCTTTAGATCTGGTTTTGGTCTCCACCACAGGAATCTATGCGGCTCTTTAGTTGCCAAATGTTCCACTATTAACTTTGTGCGTCTGCGGATTGGAGCTGGGGAGGGCGAGTACAGGTGGTTTTTATACTGTTTATCTCACTGCACAAGAAAACAGATGCTTTGTGCAACTGCAAAAAAAAAACCAACGCTATTAGAGCAACGAGAATAAAACAGGAGAGAAGTCGTGGGCCTGAAAAACAAAAACAAAAGAGCTGACAGTCGCTGTGGAGCTGCGTCGAAGCGAGAGCAGCTGGGTCATAATTCCCTTCGGGTTCATTACAGTCGAGCCTTTCATGTGATCGGCTTCAGAAGGGGAGCGAGCGTTCGCTGCATTCTATCACGCTGGGTCACATGTGAGTTCATCTTTCATAAACACACATAAAAGCCGACATCACACGCCACAGTCGACACAAATTAATCAAGCAACCGAACGTCTTTTTAAATTTCAGGGACTCGATGCAGAAATGCCGTGATGTGAAAAACAGAAAGGTGCCATGCGGCTCGACCGCCGACTTGCACGCCAGAGTTCCTGTGGCCGAGCAGAGAGACATCGTTCATCACCGCACTGCATCTGTTGTGAGTTTATTTGCTTTCTGAGGATTTGGAGACCACTCAAACAGCCGATGGCACGCGAGGACGTTTCCTCCAACACAACCGACGTCTCCAAAAGCATAACCGTCTCCAAAAGCTGATTCAGCCAGTGAGTCGGATGTTAGATCTTTAATGTTCAGATGATGTTTTAACCTTGAATCTGCTCCCTGAGCCCGACCCGGTGGAGGTGAGCACCTCCCTGAACCCGGACCTGGCCCCCGTCTGCTCACATGTTGATTTAAAAAAGGGCAAAGCCGGAGACGGGCTTGTTTCAATCAGAAGCGGATGTTACTGTAAGAGCCGAGGCCTCTTGTCTACAGGGAAATGTTTAGACCATGTGTTCAGGTTCGATGCCGCTGGGTTTAACAGTGGGAATCCACACTGGATTTATGGGGTGTGAAGAAAACTTGTTATGATGTTGATCTTTTTTTCTAAAACCCAGATTGTTGGTTTTCTCATGAGAATAAATCACATGAAACACTCCCAACAGGGAAATGAAATCCACCGCACGGTTTGAAACATCTTTATTACCAAGGAGGTTATGTTTTCACCCCCGTCTGTGTGTCGGTCGGTCGGTTTGTGTGTAAACTACCAGATCATGAAACATAGAGGAAGGAGGAAAACTTATATTTAGTAAGTTTTTCTCTGCAACATTTCATTATTGCATCGGTTAAGTGAAACTTTGGCTCAGGTTTTTGTGTATTTCCTCACTTTACCCGTTTTTTTAATAGATTTGGCCATATTGTGTTTGCCGTGCTGTAACACCGAGGTCCTGTGCCATAACCCAATGAATAACTTCAAGTGTTTTGTTTTGCTGCAGAGAGGAAACCTTCCTTTTGTGGTCTGAAAGCACGAGATAATTGTGCTGGAGGCGAAAGTATGAGGCTACGTCATCCAGCTGGTGAGATTCCAGATGACGTCTGCTCCGACCTGACAGAATGGGGATTTTTTCTTTTTTTGTACGTGCACTGTGGCTATTCCTCTTCTCAAAGGTGACGTTTTGCTTTCTAAACTTTCCAAACTCGGTGTAATCGTTGAAGCTTGTGTGAGTGACGCCTTCCTTTAATGACCTTTAATGATTTACAAGTCATTGCAGATTCATTAACACATGTTCGTTCTGCTCACAGTTTGATTTCAGGAAGTTTGAGCAAGTTTAAAGTTCCTTTTGTAAGTTAGACAAATATAAACGATGGACGATATGATACCTCCTCTACAGTGAAGCCAAATCGTTTGGATCGCCCCCTGGTGGCAGGCTGCAGTACACGTCATAAGCTACACTTCCTCCATGTTAGCAGATTGGACATAGAGAAAACTAAAAAGTTAGTTATAATCAAATCACAGTTACTTAATGCTATAAAAACATGGGGAACGTATTGATTGACAGCTGAGTTTGATTCTGGCTTCAAATCACATCAAAAGTACAGTATGATGGTGTTTTGATTTGATTAATGCACAACCAGAGGAAGTGGAGAAGACTATGGTGTGTCTGGACCTTATAGCTTCCCGTCTCTAACTGACTTCATTCCATCACAAACTCTCCATCGTCCTCCCTCATCTTCCTCCCCTCCTCTGTCCATCTGTGCCGGTGCTTCTCTCCTCATTAGAGGGGTTACTGGTGCATGAGGGAATGAGCTGGCAGGTCGGTCGACACAAACACAGACTGGGATTCATATCGAACGGCCTGTGAAAAAGTTCTCGGGGTCTAGCAAACGGAAAATAAGCTTACCAGCAAAAGCTCTTTTAAAATTTGTAGTATTGGCAGCGAACAGGAAGATGAGAAAAGTTTATCTCATAGTTTACAAGTTAAAAAACGCTGCCAGTGGAATATTTGGTCCGAGCTAATGTTGAAAATCCTCATGCAGGACATGATGCTCCGTGTCGCTTTCCCAGACTTGGCAGGAGTTGTGCATAGTTCCCTCCAGTATCTGGTAAATTCCCCTGATCACCAGGAATGCAGCGTTTAATTTTCTTGTTCTGTAGCTGACCTTAATCATTTCTGCGTCAAGGGCAATCTGAAACTCCAGAGCCCTGGGATCAGTCCGTGTGGGTGTGGAAGTAAATACCTGTGTGTGTGTGTGTATGTGTGTGTATGTAAAAGGGAGTGAGAGCTGTCTAGCTGTCTTCATGCAGAGGCCGTTGAAAGCGCTGATGATGAATAATCGTTTGGCTGAAAGTGAGCGAGCGAGTCCCTCTGGTGTATATTTAAACGGCGGAGCGATGCTCTCTCACTCACATCGACTCCCCGGTGGTCCGCGAGGTTAATTGCTTTCTCCGGCAGGCGCTTACAGATTAACTATCTCACTGAATGCATCCATACAAATGACTGTGCATATACCACGATGAGTGGAGCTGAGCGATGTGTGTGTGTGTGTGAGTGTGTGGTGCGACAGAACATGTTGTACGTTTGTGTAGCGGGCCGGGTGAAGTCAGAGGAGCTAACGAGAACGACAGAGTGGGATCAACAGAAAACAAGACAACTGATTATGAACATCTTTGGGTGACGTCGTACTTACAGACGCGTGATGGAGTAAAATATAATTAAGGAGGAAGTTCCTCAATACAGGAACTTTGGCAACATCGTAGAGAAGAAAATCACCGAATGAAAAACCAGCTAATCAGAGACTTCTTCAGGACGTTTAACATCAGCAAATCGCTCCTGAAAATCGTTTTATTGAGTCTGATTAAGTTTTTGCAGTGATCGACCTCAGTGTGGCGAGGAAGAACAAGATTGGCGGCTCCAGCTTGAATAACTCTGGGCATGTTTATGAAGTTACAGCAAAGACTGTAGACGAGATGGCTCCTTCGAAGGGAAGCCAACGCACAGGTTCCGTTTAACCAGATTATCTGAATCAAGGAATTCTGAGGTAAAACTGAAACTTAGCACATATGAAATGTTGTCAATACTTTATATCTACAGTTATGGAAAATGTCAGTCAGAGTTGACCCAGGAGGTTACGTAGACGATGATAGAAGCTTTCAGACGTGGACTGAACTCCAGATAAACTCTGGAGCTGAAGAGTTGGAGTCTTGAGACTTTATCCAGAGCCAGCCTCCAAGTAAAATATGTGGATAACGTCGGAATGAGCTCACTGAACAATGACGAAGATGTCTAGAGAGTGATCACGTGATCTCTGCAGCGGAGTGAAGACGTCACTTCCTGTCTCTGTCTGCTGCTCCACCTCTGCCCCGAGGAACACGGAGGATGAGTTCCTGCTGTGAACGCGTCTGTGCAGAAAACCTCCCGCTGTGCAAGTGAGAAAGGAAAACTGTTGGACTTCACCCACAGGTCACGTCTGGTCATTGTCAGTTTAAACACATAGATCTGTGCTGCTTTAACCTGAAACACCATGAACGTCTTCTGACCTACAAATCCAAGCTCAACCTCCACAGCTGATAAATCCCCCCCCCCAAAATAACAGAAAACGACTTCTCCTGCTGTCAGCCAAGCATGCGACCTCTCCCCTGAGGGCGAGCCGGCTTTCATGTGGGAGCCGAGCAGCGTCACGGTGAAACCAAACACTCACCGGTGACCCACCAGCTCCTGGGTTGGCATGAGGGCAGAGGCGGAGTTCAGGCAGAGTGCGGCCCGGAGGCCTGTGAGGTGAACGCCACCGAGTCCAACATCTGGCTTGGCTTATCTGCCCCCACACACACACACACACACACACACACACACACACACTTCAGTCGTTTATATGACCATGAGAATCCTTTTGGCCTTTCTGTCAGAATTCTTTGGTGAGCCTCTCTCCGGCCGACCCTGATTTTACCATCTGCCGTTTTGCACGTAAATCACCGGCGAGTTTGAGAGTCTCCGTCTTAAACTTTATGACGTATTTGCTACAATTCTTCTAACTTCACGCTGTGTGTTTGGACAGAGCAGCTCCGTTCCCCTTTGTGTAATCACATGTAGGTTTAGAGCGTCGGGCCTGAACGGGGCCTGAGATGTCCTTCACATGGTCCCGGTGGGGGTGTGGGGGGGTTTGCTGCAGACGCTGACGTGATAAACTGCTCACACGGGAACAGCTCTGATCACTGAGGGGGTGAAACCTCTCTGAGAAACTCCAGACCTGGTCATTTAATCATTATTCCTATTATTCTCCGAGTTATTTCTTTATCCTGCGAGGTGGATTGAAATGAATTCCGAGAGGCCTCGTGACACAAGAGTCTAGAAAGTGATGTTGAGAGAACACAGGTAATTCCTTGATGATAATTAATGGAGGATGAGCTGAAGCACAGTGAATCATGAAACCCCCACGAGGGCCTGTGAAGGAGGATCACTCACATAGTCTGAGGCTTTGTCCAGACTCTTGTGTTAGTGCACCAAGTGTCTTTATAAGCAACGTAATAGACATCAGGGGATTGAAATCACTGCAGCTATTTTCCAATCGTTGAGATCATTATAGTGTATTTCTATTCCTTGTTTTTGTGGTTCAAACTTGTTAATTCTTTTGTCCTCTGGTGATTCTGCGATGTCACGTTGTCGTTTGTGTCTCTACCACCTAGCGCCACAGATGCTGACACGTTATCTGCAGGAGCCTCAGCAGCGAGAGGCTGAACCAGGTTTCCTCTGATCAGGTTTTGGAGGTTGATCAAGGCCGGAGCTTCTGGAGCTCGTCGTGTAAACACAGTCCAACTGCTGCAGTGGAAACAGTCATCGTGATTACATGACATATTCATAATGTTAAAATCAGCCGTTTCCTCTGAGGCCGACTGGGCCACAGATGTTTGTTAGTAAATCACACTTTCACCTCCTTATCGGGGCCTTAATGTCACTGTAGTAAACTAATGGGGTGTTTCTCAGTCTCTGTATCTACTGTCAGTGTCCGAGGTGAGAGAAACCAGCTGGGAGCGTTTTCACAGGCTGGGGTGTAGTTCCCTATGTTTTGTAATCAGACATGATTAAGAGAAAAATGTAAAACAGCTTCTTATTGAGACAGTGATGGAAAATCATTTATATCTCCCTGTTTGTGAGGTAACAGCGCCACCTAGAGAGGAGTTCATGAGCATATACTTAAAATTCCCATTGAAAAGGGATTAATTTCTATGGTACTGAGAGAGCATCTTATTCTACACCAACAAATATATAAATATAAAGGCTATACATATCATTTTTATATACATATCGTATTGTATACTATTATATGTATGCTACTTCCCTATTTTGTAAATATACAGATTCTAATGCACATATGTTAATTTCAATTTCTCCTCATACAAAACGCAAAAAAACAGTCAAGTTGTGTTTCTCATGACCCATAATTCTCAATCTTTAGTGAAAGTTGTATATTATTTACATATTTACTCTACTTTTATCTCATTGTATTCATGTTATTCTATTTTATACTTTCAAATGTCTGCTGCTCTAACAAGTGAATTTCTGCAGCATGGGATCGATAAAGTTCATCTTATCTTTCTGACGTTATTTTATAAAGCAAAACATTTTCATTTAAAACTAAAAAGGTGCTAAAGTGAGAATCTCTTTTGGTCAGCAAATAAAATATAAAAATGAACAGTGCTGTTGTGACACTGCTGACAGGTCCTTCCCACGTAAGTGGACTCAAAGAGCCACTTCTCCTTCTGAAGGACCAATTGCACCACATTGCATAACAACTTAAACCTTTTTTCTCTGTTCACATAACACTGAAATGTACGAAGAGCTTCTTTATGAAGCATAATAAAGATGTTACTGAGCAAAAAGAAGAAGAAGAAAACACATTAACACGATGTTTGTTTAGACAATATTTATTTCTATTTTCCCAAGCGTAACATCAGTTCAGGACACATGAATGTTTGAGAGAAGCTAGCAGAGCAGTTTGCAGAATATATGATTTATATTCAGTGAAAATGAACTGCGCTCTGAGGACTCTGGGTTTTAATCGTTCTCTTAAACAAACAATATTCCCTGTGAGCAAGAAACCAGGGTTCATGTTTTCTGCTTCTGTGCTAAAGGCTAAGAACACCTGCATAAGACATGTTTTTGGACAATCAAGCCAAAAAAACTGTTATTAATTCTCTTTCTCATACATCCCATAGAGTCAAGGGTCTTAAAACAAAACGCTGCGGCACCGTGACACGAGTCAACACCCCCGCCTCGGACACGACAAACAGAACGCCAGCGGGGAGCCGTGGAAACGCTGAGAGGAAAAGCGCGGGAGAGAAGATTCTCGCTGCTACCAGAGGGCGAAAGCGGAAGAGATAGAAAGATAGAAAAAACAGGTCGTACAGGTGCGGAAGCGGAGACGAGCTTTCGGAGAGACATGCTGAGGGACTACACACACACACACACACACACACACACACACACACACACACACACACACACACACATATATATATATATAGATTTATAATACTCTACGATCAGAAGCGGCGACAGTTGTCAAGCAGAAGAGAGAGACGGAGGATAGAGAGAGTCAGTATCAAGCGCGGCGAGGTATACAGAGCGAGGTTAGCAGTTAGCATGCTGGCGGCACGGAGACACGTTATAGGAAGCCCAGAGACACGAGAGATCACAGGTAAAGGCCAGAGCGACAGAGCACTAATCTACAGGCTACAAGCTATACATCGGAAACACTCAAGCTATAAGTACAGGTGCTACACATACTGTATATTTGTATATATATGTTATATATAAAGAGATATAGAGGACACGGTATATCAAACAAGCTGGATAGGCAAGGCATCGCATGCACGTGCAAAGGAAGCAAAGTCGAGCAGCAGCAGCAAGAGGTGCAACGCGTCTGGTTCTCCAGGACCACCGCTGAGATTCCTTTGTCGCTGTTTCACACCCGATGTTGTCCGTGTCACAGTGTGGACGCCGAATTTCAGTTTTCAAAAAGGAAAAATCAACAGGATCAATATTTATAGGCTCGTTAACGAACGTTAAACGAGCTTCATAGGAACAAATTGTTTCTTAAAATAACGTTTCCCTCGTGGAAAAGACCCTTGATTCTCGTCACATTCAGACCAAAGAGCTTGAAGTTACATATTTTTTCTGGAATATAATAATTCTTTAAAACATCGACAACCATTGGACATTGCACGTTATTAGGTCATGTGTATACTGTAAAGTGCACGACCTCCCCTGCGGAGGAAAAACTAGACAATACTGGCAAATGTATACTAAGGCAACACAGTTACAAACACACTAAGGTACACGTTGGCACATACCGTCAATTATCACGTGAGCACACACACACACACACACACACACACACACACACAAAATAAAGAAATAAACACAGGGCTCCAGAGTTTAAGTGGCTTTGCATATTCACGTAAAATCCAAACGTCAGAGTCTCGTCGTTCGACCGCGACTCGTTCGGTGTTTCCTGGTGAAATCTGTCGGTGTCTTTAAAGCCACTCCCTGAAACACGTTTCATGTCACACACACCAAATAATCACACACACACACACGCGCACACACACGCACACACACGCACACACAAAAGCCTTTTTGGACAAACAGGATGAAAATACAGGTAAATCTATATCGGAGATAGAGAAAATATGAATTACTTTACCTCACAAATAGTCTCTGGTTATACGTCTTATATACATATATGTATACACAAAGATATGTACTCAGGACATCTTGAAATACTATTTACAATCTATGATCAAAAGTGATTGTACACTGACCGACCACGTTGAGCAAATTGTGCTTTTCTAACTAATGGAAATGCTACAGAACCTCAGGGTTCTAACCCGCCTACGATAAGCATGTAATTAACTCTGTTATATTTATTTTATTTATTTTCCCAGCTACGCTGCATTTGGTCTGGAGACTTGATTATCGTCAACACGTGAATTCACCGTCTCTTCTGAATGTTTGCAGGGTTTTATAAGATTGGACCCACACTGGAATATATACTGTATATTGCTTGTGAATGGATTAAATCTCAGTTGCAATGCTAAGGGATGCTCTTCGTCCCCTGGTGACTTAGTGCAAGTGATGTCAGGTGGACAGTAGCTGCAGGATCTGGTGAAGGTCATCAACTTAAACGATTATTGCCCCAGTTCAATCCTCGACCTTTCAGTTAAGTGCTTCACCCTAAAGCCCAACTAGTGATCAACCTCTCCAATATATATACGTATGTAACAGGTTTAGTTAAAGTTATCATCCTTAAGATTTAGTCCCGTTAGTTTTGGTAACGGCAAATTATGTTTTAAAGGAGATGTGTTTTGCCTTTTTCAGTTTTTCTTTCCACTTTTTCTGTTTTATGGTTTTCGTTTTGTGAATGTAATTTGCCCTAAAACAATTCCTCCCATCATAGACAATGATTTCAGGGGAGATCCAGAGAATAACAAGCTCCACTCCTGGAAAATCTTGAGGATAATAACTTTACATGAATCTCTGATAAGTGCTGATCAATCTAACCTTAGATTATTATATCATTATTATATCTGAAACCATTTTGGTGACAGAAAATTGAATATATTGGAAAGATGACGCAGGATGGACCAACATCCTTTGAATTTCCTTTTCTGTTCCTTTCCTTCCGAATCCAAACAACCCTCTGCTCTTGTTGGGATTATTTTTGGAACATGTGCTGGTTCACTACAGGAGAATCACTGCGAGCAGGATGACGTGCAGATGTGAAGGCAGTTGAAGAAGCTGAGGTAAGGTGAAGTGCTTTTTTTTTTTTCAAAGTTTTCAAAGTTTTCAAAGTTAAAGTTACGATAGAACACGACCACATTTGGCACCTAAACGACAAACTGGGCAAATGAGAGATGATTGAAAAATAAACTCTTCCTCATCGACCTATTGCACAAGCCTTTCAAATCACAAAGAAGTTACACGTAGAGTTACATCACCAACTGACACTACTCTGGGATCTACGCTACAGGAGAAGCAGACAGAAGCACTTTTACATCGCTTTGGACCAAGTGAGTCCACGGCAAAGCTACGATACATAATATATGGATACATCTGTAGGTTTTTTCTCAAATATATTCTTAAATATGTGACTTTGGAGGAAAGAGAGAGAGAGAGAGAGAAAAAGAAAAGTTTACCGGTACATTCACGACAAACAATTCATCCGTCAAGAGGGAAAAGAAGGTGAGGACGAGGAGAGACGAGTCTTATAGATCTTGGCCCAGGCGCTCGATCTCCTCGATAAGAAAGTCGATGTCCTCGAAGGTGGCGGCCGGGTTCGAGATCACCATGCGGAAAAAGTTGACCTTGTCCCCCTGTGGCTGGTAGCTGACCATGGTCGTCCCGTACTCCATCATCCTGGCTTTAATCACCGGAGCCACCTGGAAGATCCACACACGTCCAGAGTGAACCAACGAGGAAACAATCAGACAAAAAATAAACACAATCTTTATTCTAACTGTGGAGACGACGTCAAAACTACCGAGTGGAAATTAAATGAGGTCGCTGATGGAAAGAACTAATCTGGAGTGTTTGAAATGTCGGAGAGTAGAATTGAAGTTAATTTAATAACGCAACAGAAGTGATAAATTAAATAAAGTTATAGAAACTTTTACTTTGCTTTGCAGCCTTCAACAACACAACTTTCCCTTCGTACAAACCCACAATACAACTTGTATATTTTTAATTAAAGCTCTATACAATTGGTTGTTTTTTGATTGTATTTTGATTGATAATTATTAGGGCTGGGCAAGTTAACTCGTTTTAATCGCGTTAACTCAAGTGATGAGTTAACTCGATTGTTTATCCGCCAATTATTTTCTTTTTTCCTGTTCTGCAGCAGTCAGCAACAGACTTTCACAAAATAAAAGCCTGACTTTCTAAATAAAACAATAAATAATCAAACCTGAGTTAATGCGAGATAAAATAATTAATCGAGTTAACTCATCACTTGAGTTAACTCGATTGAAACGAGTTAACTTGCCCAGCCCTAATAATTATTTATCGTTAAGTTAACATCTAAGGAATCATTTTCAGTTTCTTTTATAAATATCTGTGTGACTTTAGCAGAAGATTCAGTAACAAGTTGCCTTGACTCAAATAACCTGGAGGTCCAACATCATCTAAAAGGAATTTTAATATATATAAACTTATAGATACTTTATTGATCCCGGAGGGAAATAAAATGTAATAACTGAGGAGCTATAGGAAGTTCCTGAAGGACTAAGAGTTGGTTTGAATTTCACTTGTGTTATTCCAGTCTGCTGGAGAAGTTAATCCTACATAGAGGTTCCTATAGCAGCGTGTGACCCTCCTCATCACAGAATCAGTCATTTCTGCTTAATGTCTTTCAGGTGTCGCGCTGCAGCCGACCGCTCTGGAAAATAACCAGTCAGCAGCTGCAGGTTTCCCTCTAATCCGTCTTTTCCAGTTCGGACCAGAAACGACTCGGCCTCTTGTGTCAGAGTCTGAGTAGAAGAGGAATCCGGTCGGATCCTCCGGCCGCTGAAGCCCGATGACACTGCTCTTTCAAACCTCTCCATGCAGCGGATTATGAGAAAGATGTGACCGGCAGAGAGGAGTGGGGGGGGGGCTCTTTTGTATGGCCAACTGTTTGTCCTAATTGTCAATTAGTGGACCCCGGCCGCTGAGGGACCCTCTGAATGGCCGTCACCTCAGCTAAGTGAATAACCTCCCTCCCTCCCTCCCAGTCTGCAGTGCGATATCTCCTCTCTGTCACACTTTTAAACCCGTTTTCAAAAGTAGTTTTTTGTGTTACTGATCGTCTTTGTCGTCCCTAATGAGGAGGACATGTACCGGTCAGGCTGGATGTGAGGGAGAAAGGTTTGTAGGCCACGTGAAAGATGGGTTTTTCTTTCTCAGTCGACGCTGCGTCTTATCTGCGCTCACCCACCTTGTGCAAGTGTTTCTTTCTCTCCTCTTTGTCCTCCATGTAGCGGATCCCAGGAGGGAGGTACCAGAAGCAGACGTTGGTGTGTTGAGGCTGCGGAGACGCACAGTCGACACGAGTCACAGTCACACAAGAGCAAACACGTGCATGTGCACAGCAGGGGAAGCAATTTGTGTTACGTGCAATCACATCATCACGGAAACAGAGCAGATCAGTATCACGGTAAAACAGTTAAAATAAATATTTAAACATTAGTACAGCACAAAAACTCATACTGGAGAACTGCCTGGGCAAAGCAGGCGATAGGTTCGGGCCCAGAGCAGAGAGGCCCCCCCGAGAACAGCTGATTACGTTCATTCACTCTAACAGCAATTAAGAACCCCTGTAAATTCTATAAACGGCTCTGTAGAGACTAGGAGACATGTAACAAGGCCCCACGGCACCAACCAATGATTGGATGAGGTTTCTTCCAGTCTGTGTTTCCAGCCTCACACAGGCTCCTCCTCCTCCTCCTCCTCTTCTCAGATATTCTCTACGTGTCTGGAAATCATTCACACCCCCAGAGGAGCAGCCGTGCACAGCGTCCTGGTTTCTACGGTCGAGCTGGTTCGATGCTCGTATATTCAGCAGCAGATTGATGTCAGGGTTTAATGGGAGCCACAGACTCGTGAGCACCTGGGCCGCTGCCCGGAGCACTTGGCGTTTTCCCATCAGCCCTCTGGGTTACGATGCTTTAAGCCTTTTGTGGCTCAGCAGAAAAAACAACCAGACTTGAGACATAAAGACTCTCGTCATAAAACGACTCCCAGTGTCCGAGCAGGAGAGTTTTTCAGCTTAATAACCCGTCGCACCCGCACGTGTTTGTGTCGTGGAGCTCTGCCTGGTGGACGATCTTTCAGCCTCCGTGCCATTCATATGCAGATGAGCAATCACAGGCCATTATGCTATTCATTAAACATAATAGCAGCACATTATACTGGCAGCCAGAGGTAAAAATGGCATTCAGCCGACACAAAGCGGGAGCGGCGCTGCGTGCCAATCAAGTCTCCCAGCATGCAACTGGACAGAGAGAGGTGGAAGCAGCAGTGAGGACTGAGCTGCTGACGTACCGTCCCGTTGAAGATCATCTCGTATCCTTCTCGGTCCTTGATCTTGTTGTACAGATAATCCGACAGCTCCAGACACTTGTCAATCTGAGCCTCGAACCCGATGGTGCCCTGTGAGGGAGAAGATCCACATCTCTTCAGTCCGTTCAAATCCTGGATTTCACTTAAAATTGTTACTGCAGATCAAGATGTGGATCCAGGATTTATTTTCACTATCGAGTTTTTCCATTTTTCTACTACAAGACAACATCCTTGCGTTTATATTATTTAATAACATGGACTTATATGGTTCTATCTGCATTGTGATTGGTTTAAAAAACTTCAGCTTCAACCTTTTCACATCTTAAATAATAAACTGATAGAGAATCTCTATTGCATTTTTCAAATTTTGACTGGCAGGCTGAGTTCTACGCTTCTCTCTGTTTAACCAGGGCAGAAAAGTAGGTCATCGGTTTTGGAGGAGAAAACAGTTTAGTCTTTTAAGTGATTTAGTTTTAAATAAATAAAATGAGAATATTAATTTAGATAAAAGATAGTTGGCAACAAGCACAAATCCAGAAACGTGTTTTAACGTAGACACAAAGACCTTCATGTATGTCAAAAGGTTAATTTGAATTTGTGAATTTGACCTTGAACGCAATAAGAAAAAGCTTCTCCACGAATTTCTATTCATTTTAAGATAGAAGATAGAATATTTGACATTGTCGGGCTAATCAAATAATGTGGTTCAGAATAGTTTGAACTCAAGAAATGGAGGGAGTTATATCAGCTGCTGAAAATGTCTTTACAAAAACAAAAACTCTAAGCTTTTTGAAATCCTCTGTGGCTTCCTGTTGTTTTACAGAAACTGAGACAAGATGTTTATCAGCTCAACAGCAGCTCCTCTCACCTTGGCCCTCCACATGAGCCACAGCTTGAAGATGTCCACGTGGCGTCCACACTGCAGCGCCTTGTCCCCGGTGTCGTAGGACAGGTCGTACTGTTTGTCCTGCTGGAACAGGTAGCAGGCGTGCATCTGGTTGCAGTTCTGCATCAAACCCTGAGGACGGATCACAGCCACGGCCACGGTTACATGTTGTGAATCAACAAAATAAAACTCAATGGTCCTGTGTAGGGTTGCAAAGGGGCGGAAAGTTTCCGGTAAATTTCCGGAAAGTTTCCGGAAACTTTCCACGGGAATATTAAGCTCGGGAATTTTGGGAATTTTGAAAAAAAAAAAACTACGCAAATTAAACGCTGAGCAATAAAAACATCATTCAAAACTCTATTTTAAAGATGTATGGAACGTTGAGTTTCAAGCCTCCACTGTGCATTCTTCCATCACATGCACAGATAACTCCCAGCATGCTTCACTCTACAGCAGGACTACTGAGGCCTGCTGTAGAGTGCAGGACTAGTCAGGTAAGTTTCCATGATATTACTGGGAAAATATATTAGCATGCTGATTGAGGATTGTTCATCTGTTCATCTAGACTATTTCCATTCATTTATCCATCAATTGTAAAATATGTTTACAGGCTATTCCAATTGTTTGGCTAACTATTTATATCTCTGGCATTGCATTAGTGTTTTTTTACAAACTTTTTTCTCATCTTATTCTACAGAACAATGCCACGTGCACTCTCTCATGTGTGGAGACATTTCACCTCATCCAATGTAGAAGGAAAGGCTGTGTACATTTGCAAATACTGAGCAAAGACCTATGTTAAGAATGACACAACGATGCAGAAGCATATAGTCAAGTGCCCAAAGTTTCCTCAGGGCTCAAATCAGCCTATGACACAACAAAATGTTTATATTTATGTCTCTATATGACAAGGTAAATACAGTTAGTATAAATTACCCACAACATTTCCAGTTTATTCCCGTTAATTCCCGTTAATTCCCGATAATTCTCGTTAATTCCCGTATATTCCCGTTAATTCCCGTATATTCCCGTTAATTCCCATGGAAAGTTTCCAACTTTGAATATTCCTGGAATTTTGCAACCCTAGTCCTGTGAGCTGTGTTAGCGGACGTACCTCCTCTCGGATCAGCAGGGCCGAACACTGCAGAGGGACCGACATCATTTTGTGTGGGTTCCATGTGACTGAATTAGCTCTGCAGTTAAAAAAAAAACAACACAAACCATAATGCGTCATTATGTCAAACCCTCATCAGCTTCTTATGTTTGTGTTTCCACAGAGAAAGAAGGAAAAACTCGCCTGTCGACTCCGTCCAGCTTCCACCTGTGTTTCCTGGACATGAGCAGACTTCCTCCCCATGCACCCTGACACACAAACACACACACGACACAGGGAAAACACATTAAGGTTGTGAGTCTGTAAGTATGAACATGAACACAACATGTTCTGTACAAGATGTTTTGTACTCCACAGATAAACCTGCCACTGCTCTCTAGTGGTCAAACTGTGTAATGGAGACCCCCTGACTTCCTGACAGTTTCCTTGTTTCATTTGGTGCAGATCCTGATACAAATACATATTCAGTTTATTATATCAGAGGAATGTTGGGTCTTGTATCTGTTCTAGTTTAAGAAAAATGTGTTTGTCTTCCTTTTTATCACAGGAAGTTTCAGTTTTGCATAATCTAAAAATCCATAAAAAGCTGCATGTCAATATGTGGATGTTTAATGTCCCATAACTGTTAAAAGAGAACAGCATCTCCTCATAAAGTTCACTATTTACAGTTAAAAAGGCCACAAAACGCACACATTTGTGTAGGAGCTGCGTCCACAAACACACAAAGACCCACCACATGTTTACAGACAACATCATCATCATGTGCCACAAACAGGACGTGGTCTTTCCCCGTCTGAGCGAGAGGAAGAGGAGGAGGACGAGGCCGCCTCCCTCTCCTAATAGATGTGTCCCCCCCCCCGTCAGGGCTAAATCACCTTCATTAATAGACGCTTCACTGAGAGAGGCCATGATGGGAGGGAGATGATTTACAGCCTCTGCTCCAGTTTTTCTAATCTCCAGTGTTAGATGGGAAACGGCCGGCTCCTATCTGGGTCAACCGCAGGCAGTTAGAGGCCAGACAGACCAAATAGATTTGTCAGACTCTCGGGTGAGCTCTGTGTCTTCTGTGTGTTCCTTCACTGAAGTCCTGAGATCTCACGTGTGTGTGTGTGTGTGTGGATTTCTGCTTATTCTACTCACGTCCACATGCATCCAGATGTTGTGCTTTTTGCAGATGTCCGAAATGGGGATGAGCGGGTCGAAGGCTCCGTACACGGTGGTTCCAGCGGTGGCGCTCACAAAGAAAGGAACGAAACCCTGCGTGAACACAGACACACACATGAAGCGATGCACCCCCCCACCTCGTCCCTGTGGCTGAGGGGATTCAGTGGAGTGTGAATGTGTGTGTGGAGAACACGTTACCTTCTGCTTGGCCTCCAGTATTTTCCTCTCAAGGTCTTCTGGGATCAGTTTACCGCTGTGGGAACACAACACTTGTTTACTGGGTTGTTTGTGAAATTAATTGATTGAGAATATTTAAATTATGGCTGGAAAAACTTTACGTCTCGTCGACTTTGATGCAGATGACACTTTCAGTCCCGATGCCGAGAGCCGCTGCTCCTTTCTTGATGGAAAAATGGCTCTGAAAGATACCAGGGACAAATCAGTGTGACGCCACATCACAGGAGGATTTAAACAGATTCAGTCATAATCATAAAAAGGGTTCGGCTGCTTTTTCTAGATTTGGAGAAGCTCTTTGACGTCTCATTCCATAAAGCATCTAAAATATATCGGTGATCAGTATCAGACACGTTTTGATTATCTGCGGATCTTATTCCTACGTGTTCGGAGGTGAACGCCACCAGTCGGGGAACAGCTGACATTCCTTTCTCCTTCACTTCAGGGAACATCTTGAAGCGGGCCAACAGCATGGCGTACATGTTGGAAATAGCACCACCTAGAGGACAGAGAGGGTCTCGGTGATTTATCAACGTCGGCCCCACATCACAGAAAGGCCTCATGGGAGTGACGCTGGGTTCCTGACTCTCTTTAAAATTAAGAAACAACAACAAAGACTGAAATCTTTTGTTTGCAGCGTCCAACGTCACAGCTGCACGTTCCACGGGGGCCTCAGCCAATCACAGCCTGACATTTAACTCTGCAGTGATTGGTCCTCATCATGTGACGACCACAAATACGCACGGGAGGAATTCAATACTGGGGCCTTGGCGAGGTGGGGGGGGCCGAAGTTGGGGGAATTATTCTATGCTAATTGGCTTTGAAATGAGTTCCATCCACATCATCAAAATGCAAATCGACACATTGCAGCACTGACACACACACACACACACACACACAGACACACACACAGCCAGTTCCATTTGCAATGAAACAGTGGGGGTGCTGGGGGGGGGGGGCGTCGCCTCACACATGCTAACGTACCAGGAGAGAAGATGCCGTCCCCTCGTCCGTCCGTCCAGCCGATGATCTCCCTCATCTTCTTCAGAGTGACGTACTCCAGCAGCACGAAGACAGGAGCCACCTCGTAGGTGAACCTGCGTCACACAAGGGACGCCACGTGGCGCCGGTTACACAAAACACGCCATGACTCATCAGCCCAGAAAAACTAACATTCTCCTCAGTTATTTTCCCTCTGCAGTTTGTGTGTTTCAGGACATGGAGGAAGTGTTTTAAAGTCTGGAAGGATGAAAACACAATATTTTTCTAAAAGAGCAAAACGATTTGCAGACGTGGCGAATGCAGGAAGGAAATGGCCGCCTTCTGATATCTGATCGGCCCCTGGAGGGCCCCTGTCCTGGCAGTACTTGTAAAAAGAAATTAATAAATGTTAATTTGTATTTTCTAAGCTGTTTTGAAGTCCACAATGTGCTCGAAACAGGAAACAAGGCCTCAATCAGGACGGATGTTGGACATATAATTGGTACCTTCATGTAAACTGTGGCCCCTAATTTAGAAAAATCCCAGATTTGATCGATAATACGCACATGAATGTGAAAGTATATGTTCGTTAATGTTTCGGATAACACAATAAACAAAGTGCAACACCACAACATTGGCAAACTGCAATTATTGACATTAATATGCACAGAGAACGTGGAACCTGAGCAGCACACACACATGTAATGACTCTTTGGGTCATAGGGTTTATAGGATTTACTTTTCCTTTCCTTACACCCTGAAGTCAACATGTCCGACTCATATATTCTCCATGTTGTACAGTAGCTGCACATTTTCATCCCTGCTGCATTTACCACAAAGTACATTTCCAGTATGTTCCTGCTGACACATTTCTCTACGAGTCCACGGTGTGTCAGCTGCTCTCATTTTTAAAAACCCACTTGTCAACGTGAGGTTTCTGTTTCAGCGTCTCACGGTTGCCGAGGCCGACGCTCGCCCGGCCTTTATCTCACCAAAAAACACACGCACGGTGAAATTAGCTCCAGATTAGTTTGAATTTAATTTCAGAGCTAATTTTCTCCCCTTGAATCCCCACAGGGACAAGAGGGGAGGGAGGTGGGGGGGAGTAAAGAGGGGAGGGCAAGGGGGGGTGGGGTCTGCCTTTTCATTTCAACCCTTTTCATTTGGAATGATTGAGTGAACAAAAAGGGGAGGGGGGAGAAAAACGCTGCTATCAGCCACTGCAGACACACACACACACACACACACACACACACAGGAAATGGAATCCATTGTCATCGTCATTATCACCATTTAACATCGTGATGAGCCGGGCGGCGCACACTCACATGTTGGTGTTGGCGGTGGATGTGAGCCAATCAGCTGCCAGGCCCACCATGTCTAATCCTGTGGAGAGCTGATTGAAGTACCTGGGGTGGGCTGGGTGGAGAGAGAGAGAGAGAGGAGGCAGAGGGTGTGAGGTGTCTGTGTGTGTGTGTGTGTGTGTGTGTGTGTGTGTGGGGTCTTATCTGCAGGCAGGACACAGCAATTGAAATATGCTTCCCCCCCCCCCCTGTGTGCGTTTATGCTGAGTTTGTGCAGCAGCAGCAGAGACGTTTACAATCATCTACTTGAAATGATGGAAAACGTGGTGCATTGTGGGGAATGTAGGAAACAATCTGAGTTTATCCACCTTTGTTTTAGGCCGAGAAGCTTCTAGAATTAATTCTGTTTCCTTAACACATGTATTTTTTTTTTTTTTTTACAGATTTAAGTGTAAATATATATAAAACAGAACTGCACAACATCTCCTGTCATTGGCTGCTTATTCACACATAGATACTTAATAATAATATTATAAAACAAACATATTTCTTCATAGGAGGCAACACATAACAATAAATAGCCTCATACTTATAAACATATAATTATTCTTATATCTGCATGTGTTATAAACTGTTTAGTTCAAATTATATTAAAAGCACCTCATTAATTGCGAGGGTTTGAGGGGAAGCGATAAAACCACAAAATAGAGCAGACATGGATCTTTGATACACAAATGTTTTTTGATCATTCTCTAGATCTGATAAATATCAAAGATCAACATCAAAGATTGGTATTTTTATAGATTAGCATCAATCAATAACAACATTATTATTATAAATACTATTCACTTAGATATGACTTAAATTTCCTTATATCTGCTGTAAACTGTTTAAAGTTTTTTTAAATCTGCTAAATTGTGCAGGTTCGAGTAAAACGTTAAAACAGATAAGAAATGTGATATAAAGAAAGAAGAAGAAAGTATGTCTGGTGGTGTGAAATCCATCCTGCTGCTGTGTGTGTGTGTGTCTGCAGTCATGAGACCATGACTGAGGCCTGCTTCTTATCATTATTATGATTATTATAAGTCTCAGATTTACTGCGTCACTGGTCTTACTGGTCTGAGGCTCATGGAGGAACAAAACCAGTATAGATTTTTTATTCTCACACCTTATTTACCACCCACCACACCCTGGTCATGAAGCTGATCCTTCACTGTTGGTTTCTTTGTTTTATTCTCTTTCGTATATTTAATATCAATAAAAACTGATATTGATCTTTCCATGACAAGTAGATTTATTGTGTTATAATAATTGTTTTTTTGCTGTATTGTTTACGATTAAAATGATTAAATATTATACATATATTTGATTAAATAAGATGTTAAGCTTCTATATATATGAATTTGGACGTGTTTTGCACATCAGGCCACATTTCAGGCCTGTTCCGCCTCAACGACAAAAAGATGCAGCTTTGAAAAAAAAAAGAGGGTGTGTCCTGTATTATAAATCATGCATTCTGCAGATCACTATAATCCAGATGTGTCCCCTGTAGTCCAGCTGCTGTCCTACCTGTCTTGATGGCGTACTTGAGGGTGGCCCGGCAGCTGACCAGGATGTCGTCCAGATTCGCCGGCTCGCCCTGCAGCTCCCAGTTGTTCATCTGCAGCAGCTCGTTGGGATAATGGAAGTCGATCACTTTCGTTTCGCGGTCGAACGACTCCACGATGTAGGCCAGTAAAATATCCACCACCTCCTGCAGGAAGGTCATCGTCTTGGCGTCACCGTCCATGGCAGGTAACAGGTCTGGAGAGAATACAAGACGAATTAAATAATAAAACATCTGCAAAGGGAGACATTTTGTGATTCCAGCTCCTGCAAATCACACATGTGTCTGGGTGGTTTTTTATTTGTCATGCACTTGTGTGTGTTCAGGCCTTAAAATGGCGCTACGAGTCGAATTTTATTTTGAAATCCTCCCGCAGGCCATCAACCATAGAAAAAAACATTTTATTTTATATTAAACAGGCCATGGAGGACGTTAAGGACACGTTCTGCCTTTGGAACGAAGCTCAGATCAGATTCTGCTGAAGGTGACCTCTCTGGAATCTAGTCCACCGCTCGCACATATTCAACAATATTAAATCTGGATATCTGCATTTTAATTCCATGCGTAAAACAGTCAATCAGTTGATTAAATCTAATTTTCCGTGCAGGCCTATAACACGTATTTTAATGCAATTTAAACACATTTAATTCTGTTTTATTTAGGGACAGAATATTCGCAAAAATGCCTGTTCATCCAGATGTTTTTTATTCATTCAAGAAGAATAACAATAACAAAAGATTTCTGGTGTTTTATCGCGACATTGGATAAATGCAGCTCGTCCATGCGGGGCCATGCATGCTTTGTGTGTGTGTGTGTGTGTGTGTGTGTGTGTGTGTGTGTGTGTGTGTGGTTGTGTACCTGTTGAATAGAGGTCGGAGAAGCCCGCGGGAGCTTTGGTGCAGTTGCAGGATTTGTTGCAGCCGCAGTCGCCGGTGGTCGTGGTCTGCGGCTCCGGGGGCTGCTTCGCGGATCCGGGCTCGGCGGCTTTCTCCACCTCCCCGACATTCAGCAGCGCTTTGCCAAACCACAAAAAATATTAATATTACCCTGTGAACCAGCGTGTGGATGTAATGGTGGAAATAAGAGGCACAAATCCACCTCCACTGCACGACCTACCACATAATTTCGATCCAATTCCTCCGGATAATTTCTGGGCCGCCGCCTGGCACCAAGCCCTGGCTGCAAGATAAGGGGACGACACATTAAATACGCATAGGTTCAGTCCAACTTAAAGATGGATGAAACGCACAAAAGGCGTCATGCAATTAGGAACAAACCCCCCCAGTGTGGATACAACAGGCCTGCAGGACTGGCACAGATCAAAAAAAACCCTGGAATGAAATCTGCAGCATGCGCCTGGATCCAGAGGTTTTTTGGGTTTGAAGACAAAACAAAAAAGGAGCCACTCACTTGCACTGGGGCTCTGACTCCCGGGGTTGGCTCCAGCATTGTCTCCTCCGAGAGACCAGAAACCGTGAGAAGCCATGGTGACCGGTGGTTAGGATCTGCAGAGGAGGACCGAGCCCATCCACTCGCTGAGGAGCTGCTCTCAGCACCGACTGCTCACGGTGCCGCCGCGAATCCGACTCACGCGTAACGAGGATGAGGAGGCACTAGAAATAATAATTAAAAAAAAAATCTTATGCGTGAAAAACAAAAAGCATCTTGGAGCTGGAGGTTTTATTTGTTTGGTCCACAGGTGCACGACGGAGCACGAAGCGTTGCGTTCCTGCAGAAATCCGCAAATCACTCAGACTCCAACGGCGCGTAATGTCAGCGCCTCCACGCACCGCGCAGCCACTTCATGGAATCATAAAAAATATGAATTGAAAAAAAAAATAATGTGGTAAGTTCAAGGTGCAAAAAAAATCGACAGAGAAATTTCTGCGGTGGTTGGAATCGTGCGTAAAATTGAAAAAAGCGCAGAAAAAAACCCCGGAGCTGCTGCAGAAATGTGGATTTAAAAAAAAGCTGCGCTCTTCTCCATCTGCTGGTGCACACGCAGCGCCTATAGAAGCATGTCGAATTGCGCCCAACCTGAATCTCACGTCACTATAGAAATCCCATCGTGATTCTCCTCAGGTCATGGTGACGTCGCACGTCGTGACTCCACAGAGCAGCTCCATCCCCGAGTCCCCTGAGCTCAGCCTCCATGATGACAACTAACTCATCCAGCCGGAGGGTCGCACACCTTCTGTCTCAGGCACCGGCTGCTCGGACTGCCCCCCCCTCCGGCTGATGGGAGCAGTGGGGGGGCGAGAAGACACAGGGTCCCTCCTCTCTGCAAGTCTCAGACACTCCAAAAGTATATCTGACAGTGGTGTATAAAGTACTTGAAAGCCATACTTGAGTAAAAGTACAGATATCTTACCTGAAAGTGACTTCGGTAAAAGTAGAAGTCACCCGTCAGAAAATGACTTGAGTAAAAGTCTTAAAGTAGCTCATATTAAAAGTACTTAAGAATGAAAAATGTATCTGGTGTTGTAATGTACTTAAGTATCAAAAGTAAAAGTACAAGTACCAAAATAAAAAATGCAAAGTGCTTTTTATAGTAGTCCTATACAGACACAAAACTAACCAAAATGTTTCTCCTTAAGATTTATTTCAACTGACTGAAACATTTTAACAACAATATGAATGTAATGTATATAATGTAAAAATTTTGAACCCTAGATGAGAGAGAGAGACAGAGAGAGAGAGAGGTAGAGAGAGAGAGAGAGAACCAACCTCCGCTGCTCAAGTAACGAGCCAGTTTGAGAATGTAAGAAGTAGAAAGTACACATATTTTTGTTCAAATGTAACGAGTACAAGTAAAAAGTCGTAAGGAAAATAAATACTCAAGTAAAGTACAGATATGTGAAAAATCTACTTAAGTACAGAAACAAAGTATTTCTACCTCGTTACTGCCCACCACTGATATCTGATTACCCAGGACTTGTTTTACGCACTGTAGCCCAACTCCAGGCAGAAAGAATACACATCTGGATTTGTATTGTTGCACCAGTTATACAATTTAAATTATGGATATGGACACTGGTTTATTTTGCATGGAGCAAACAAAGAAAGAGAAAGAAACAATCCACCACTGTCACCTCCTGCACTGTTTTTTATATCCTGCATGAATGAGAGCAAACGCAGCCTCCAGGCATCCAAACTACACTGAGCCACATCTGTTATGATGCATGGAGGCAATCACCGACAACCATCGAATGCCAAAAAGAACAATTACAATAAAGTGACCCCTCTGGCAACGCCACGATAATCTCTTAGTACAGCTATGATTCTTTAAAGTGGGTTAATAGCGTCAAATTGTCCCTGTAGATTAACATTTGTTTTGCAGACTTAATGTTTTGTGCATAAGAAGATGTTTTTATTTTTAATTCTCAGGGAAATCATCTGCAGAAACTGTTCATTCCAGCTAATCTGGGTCATAGTAAAACTGGATCATATCCCAGTTGTTCTCTGGTTGCCTGTGTGTTATTTCCAGTGGTTGTGTGTGTAGTTTTTGTGTCAGTGTGTGTTGTCGGGGATTCACTTACACCCCCTGAGGGAGGTTCTCTCCTTTAAAATGTCACGTAAAAGGTCAAAGTTAGAATCTCAAAGAAAAATGTCCAAGTCGATATGAAAAAGAGGATTTTACTCGAGGTTTGATAAACATGACACAGCTGCTCATGTTAACACATTTGGACACTACAGTAATAATACTGAGATTACTACTTTAAAAAATAACCTGACTTCACACGGGGAATACGATAAATTGAATGTCACAAGGAATTTGAAAATATTTTATTTTTACATGGACAAACCAGATGATTGCAGCCGACAGAAGAATTTACATTTCTTACAACACGACGACATCGAAGCCGATTTTTTTTCCAAAGATACATTCATCAAAAAACGGTGAAAGTGTTAAGAGCAGGTTTCTGCATATTTACATGATCTACAGTATGGACATTATATAAAATCACATCTGTGGTTTAAATAAACAATCTCACACAAATTCGACAAGCAAAGAAAGAAAATGAATAAAAGAAAAATGAGCAAAAGTACAGTTTACAAATGACATAAATAAAAGCTTCATTCCCTGCAAGTTTTAAACAGCGTAACATTGTATTATGTATATTTACCTTCAAACCTCTGTTATGCTGAGTTTCTCTGGTGGTGACTGAGAAACTCAGATACTTGTGATATTTGTATGACGCTTCACATTTGTACAGTTTGTGCGACAATCGGGTAAAAAGGTTCCGTCCTGCGTTCAGTAGCGTTTGATGAGCCTTCGTCTCTGCGAGGTCTTCCTCAGCAGATGTCTGAAGTCGTACGGGTTGTCCTCGACCCGGCTCTCCGTGGAGGTCGTCCTGTGAACCGAGCGCCTGTGGACACATCAAGAGAGAGAAGGAAATGAACCAAGGATGAAGAGACAAACACAACCAGAGCGTGGAAACAGAAAGAATCAGAAGAGAAGATGAAAATATTCTTGTTTATTATCTTCAGTCGTCATTGATCATGTGTCTGAGCTGTTTGAGGCAACGACAAGACCTGAGCAAGAAAACACATTCAATTCGGACATGGATTTCTCATTTTCTATCCTTTGACCAGGTCTTATTACGTCCAAATGCCAGAGATAATCTACTGAATTCATCAATTTCCACCAAAGAGTTTAAAAATCATATTTAAGGACTGTTATCTGTGAGCATGTGCACTCTGATGCAGCTCAATTGAATCCAAAGGAACCTTCAGGCATTGCTGCAGTTATTCGCTCTAAAGAGTGACAGTCTAGTTCCCCATTAGAGTTCAGTTGTCACATCATGACACCTTCAGTATCCTGGCTTGTATTTATATATCCGGTGTGCCACACAGTCATGTGCTGGGACTTCAGAGGGCAGGTGTGTTTGGTCAGTTCCAGGTTTGACCTTGTGGTCACAAAAAAGGCAAAAATCTGTGATGAATAATGGGGTTTTTTTTGTTTCATTCAGGCCTAGTTTCACAAAAATGAAGCACCACACTTTTTGCTGCACATTCACAGGTTTGTTTAATTTACAGGAACCTATTTGTTGTCAGGAAGAGAATCCAAAGGGGTTAAACTCTATTGACCCACCGGCTATAAACCACTTCTCTGTAAAAACCCTTCCTACACAAGGTGAAGAAGCTTGTACCTGAGGTCTTTGGCCGGTCTGGGCGGCTCTGGTTCAGTGACGGCTCGCTCTCTGGTCGGTCTCCCGGCAGCGGCTGGTCTCTGCTCAGCAGGGGGCCTCCTGTCCGAGGAGCGTCTCATGTCCGAGGAGCGCCTCCTGACCGAGGAGCGCCTCCTGACCGAGGAGCGCCTGCTCTCGGTCGTGCTGCTGCTCTGGGACGTCTCCTCTGTGGGGATGGAGGGTTCCGACCTGCTGGTGATCAGACCTCGGTAGTAGAAGTCGTCGACATCCAGAAGCTTCCCTGGACTGAGGCACAAAGAGAAGATAGATGTCAATTTAAGAGGAGATACTATTATCAACACTCAAAGCACTCTACAGTTTAAGTCTTATTCACACATTCAGCAGCAACACAGATGAACAGTCATTAGGTTCAGTGTGCAAAGACATTTCAGGATGATCCAGAGAAGCTGGGTATCGAACCAACGACCTCCATCCTGAGTGAAACCTACAGTATTCTACAAAGTCTTTACTTTTAGATTATGTTGTTGTGTCAGTCTCAGTTAGAACAAGGTTTATTTTAAAACTTAAATATTCATTGTTATTGTGTAGATTTGTATTTCATTTACTTGCTTCTTAATTTACTTTTTAAAGACTGTGAGATCACAGGTGAGTCCAAGTGACGCAAACAGGAGAGAAATTAAAAGTATTTATTATTAAAATGAAAACTACGATCAAAAATACACATTTTCATTTCATACCTGTTGTCTAAAAGACTTTTAAAGTAGTAAACTATGAACATACTGTCATTCTAGACATAGCTTAAGTCTATTTTCTCTGAATATTTAGTGAATAAAATTGGACTTTTATCAATCAATCAATCAAGTTTTATTTGTATAGCCCACATTCACAAATAACAATTCGTCTCATGGGGCTTTAACATTGTGTGACATCCTCTGTCCTTAACCCTCAACAAGAGTAAGGAAAAACTACTAAAAACCCTTTTCACAGGTAAAAATATGTAGAAACCTCAGAGAGAGCCACATGTGAGGGATCCCTCTCTCAGGACGGACAGAAGTGCAATAGATGTCAGGTGTAAGAAAACATCATCAGGATTTTATGGCTTTTTCCTTTCAATTTTCTAATCTGCAGTCGCCCATTTCCATTTTCTTGTCTATTTATCCTGGGTTCAGGCTCCAGGGGACGAGTCGTGCCCGACTCGGCTGCTGAAAACAGTTTTCATCTGTTTCCGGGGCCGGTTCATCCTCGGTTCACTGCTCCTGCTAACTACTTTCCTCTAATTGTTCCAACAAACTGGGAAACATAACACACTTTGCTTCCTGTTGAATTTTTTTATCAGAACTACTTTTACTCTCCTTGCTTTAAATGTCAAATACAAAAAGCATCTTGAGCTGAATCTCTCTTGTTCCCACGAGTGGAGAAAACCACATGTAAGCGATGATATTTTTGATATCGGCTCTAAAATGGAGACGTCTATGTCGCACGATCACTCTCTCCCTCCTCGTTCCTCCTTCTGCACGTCTTCACTCTCATTACCTCCGTCTACTCTCCGGTGTTCACTCCTCACCGCCCACGCCACCCCTCCTCTGCTGTCAGCTTCAGCCCGAGATGCCATCTTTCCCGCTGACCTTCTCGTCCTTAATGATGCATGTAAACTGCTCCTGTCCATCGCCGGCCTTATTTATCTGCTAACAAATTATTACCCTTGATGTTCAGCACTTTGTCGGACTGTGTGTGTGTGTGTGTGTGTGTGTGTATATGAACGTGTGTGTGTGCCTCTCTTCAGAGCGCTGTGATAAAGCACAGTGCTTGTTCAGGCAGCCCTATCGCTCCATCATCAGCCCGACGCGGGGGGGAATATTCTCACCTTGTCGCCTGTATGGCAAATACTGTATACATGCATACACACACTTTCTATGTCCTCCTTTTTTAAAAACTTTATATCTATACACTGGAATACCACCACACAAAACGTTAAACTTCATTGGTCTTATTAGCAGTGGGAGCTCTGGACCAGCAGGTGTTTTAACAGCACTGGTGATGGGTCGTTAAGATGAGGATTCCACACGGACACTTACTCTTCTTTCCTGGGCTTGCGTCTGTCATCCTGGACGGAGCGCTGGGTGCAGAGAGACAGAGGACAGGCTGTTAATATCAATAATCTATATTCAGTGTCAGGACAGAGGTTCATGAGTCACAACCCCCCCTCCCCCTCTTGAGACACCACTGTTTTAAAAGTTTTATTTAGTCAATTATTCACCTCTCAGTCAATAATAATGGACTTCAAATATTACTTTGAATATTTTCTGCCTTGTTTAATTTATAATAGATCCCTCAATTCATGACTTAAAAACAGTTTTGATGATTTATTTGTTTTCATAAAAAGACAGATGTAGCTTTTGTAAAAGGTTTGCTATTCTTTTCCAGGTGTTAAATTGAAAGATTAAATTATTGATTTAGATGTGTTATTTCTACAGAATATAACTCGGTCAACCGGTCAAAGTGCTGCAGCTTTATAAACAAGCCTCTTTGTGCTGAGCTGCTGTTCAAGGAAATTATGAAAAACACAATATTTTCATCAGGAGAAAGCTGAACAAAAAGGAAACTGACTCAGAATCACACGTCTCTGCTGAAGATACTTTTTCAGAATACTTTACAAAAGGCAAGATTTTATGACATTGTCTGACAGAAAAAGGGGAAGAATCAATCGAGCATTTTGAAAACCAACAGGTGGTGGAGCAGTTACTGAGTCACGTGATCAGCCTCGTGTGGGACCAGTATCTGAAACCGTTCAGCGTCTCACTCACGTGAATCAGGTTGTAGTAGGTGGAGTCCTCTGGCGTGTTCAGGGTCTTCGGCTGCTGCGTCCTGCGGGGGGTCCGCGACACCGTCTTCTGAGCTGAAGGGAACAGAGACCATTTATAAAAAACATCAGACACAGTAAAATGTCCAGTGTGGAGACGTGTTCCCTCACAGGGCCTACAATTAAGATATGTGGAGATTAATCTAAATTCAGACTTTCAGTTGGTTTTAGTTTTTCTTTCATTTGAACCACAGTAGATAGATAGATAGATAGATAGATAGATAGATAGATAGATAGATAGATAGATAGATAGATAGATAGATAGATAGATAGATAGATAGATAGATAGATAGATAGATAGATAGATAGATAGATAGATAGATAGATAGATAGATAGATAGATAGATAGATAGATAGATAGATAGATAGATAGATAGATAGATAGATAGATAGATAGATAGATAGATAGATAGATAGATAGATAGATAGATAGATAGATAGATAGATAGATAGATAGATAGATAGATAGATAGATAGATAGATAGATAGATAGATAGATAGATAGATAGATAGATAGATAGATAGATAGATAGATAGATAGATAGATAGATAGATAGATAGATAGATAGATAGATAGATAGATAGATAGATAGATAGATAGATAGATAGATAGATAGATAGATAGATAGATAGATAGATAGATAGATTACTTTATTCATCCCCGAAGGGAAATTAAGTTGTCATAGCAGCCGGTATATTTGAATACAATAAAATACAATACAATAGAATAAAAGTAAAAATATTGAGGTAGAAAGAATAAAAAACAGAAGCACAAGATAAAATAAAATAAAATAGATAAGGTGCAGTGGCAAGATGATGGTAATAGTACTGATGATATGATGGTAATGGTATTGTTAGACAGTATATAAGAACAGTACAGTATATATAGTATATAATATAACATAATATATATTTATATATGATAGTAATTATACCAATATAAAAGCAGTATATGGTAATAATGGCAGCAACAGTATATATAATAATAATAGTAATGGTGATATAATAATAGTAATTATAACATGTACACATGTATAAATATGTGTATATAGACTTATGTAAACAAGAATATACAGAGAGTATGATATGATATATAGTAGAAGTATGAATATGAATATAAGTATTTGACTATACAATAGGTAATATAATATACTATGAGTCTAAGAATATGTAGACAGAGTAATTAAGGTCCCTGGTCGGCCTCCATTAAGGATGTTGTGATACGTGTTTGGCACCTTTTCATATCCGTCAGGTCACCAGGAGCCTGAAGGCTGATTTTACTCTGACTAACATGTTGGAGCAGCACAACATTTTTGGCTCTTTTAGCCTTGAGGGGAAAAACAAACAAAATGTTCCACTTGGTGTTTAAGTGGACATTTGATGAAGAAAGTGGTGATGACCTTCAAAAAGCTGCGTCTAATCCATCAGGACGATGTGAAGCTGATCTTTGAAAGACTAGATGTGGTTTTCACTGCTCACAGACAAGCAGAACAGACTGAAGGAAGCTGAGTGACCATCAGGATCAGTCGGCTGGAGAGTCACACGTCACCACACAGATCGAAACCGGCGCTGCCCTTTGACTTTGTTGTGCATATTGAGCTGCCCTCCTTACAGGCTGCAGTTTGACCCTAAGGCCTTTTGGCTGCTTTGAATTTTTCCAACAGAGATTATGTGAAACAACCTCTGACACGAGCAAAGTGTGACGTAACCTTGTGATGATCCATGTTCCCTCTATTACGTAAAACGAGAGATATCAGCTTTGCTTCTTTTCTTTTTCTTTCCCTGCATGAATTTCAATCTCTCATATTCGTCATGATCTCACACACTCGCACAATATCTCTCATATTTGATGATGCAATTAGAAGAATATTACAATGACCTTTTGCTTGTTGCTCGATATTAATCACTGTTCACGCAAAGGGTGAAACGCGTAGAAAAACAATCCATTATGTCCCGGAGCTAGAGGAGGTGAAAAGTTTTCTCCAGCAACTCAAAGGTCGTTCTGCGTTTTCTCAAACGAGTAAATCCACCTTCACACACCCTCTTATTAATTCCCGCCATAATTGTTTGAGAGCGCTCGCTCACAAAACGTGATTAACATGCGATGACCTTCGTCCATGAAGAACATTGTGAGTGGCGTTCCTCTGCCGTCGCTGTCCGGGCCACAAATGAATCTGACGAGGTTTATTACGTCAGTGGAAAATCACGAGGACGACTCCGGACTGTCGATGGAGAAACGACCCACTGGGGCTGAAAAGCACAATTTTATACAGAGATGCATCGGCCCTCGGAAATAACACAGATAAATTATTCTGCTTTACCTCGGGCCATGTGCTGCGCTCGAGAAAAGACTGGAAAGGGCAAACATGGTCGAGTTAGAAGAGGACTGTTCACTGCTGGAACTATGTGCTTCATACATGCATGTGTTTGTAATTATGATAAAATGGATTGAATTTATATAAAGCTTTTCTTGTCGATTCATAAAAAGGTCATTACACTAAACTACATACTTTGTTTACACTAAGCCAGGCTAGCTGTTTCCCTTTGTTTCCATTCTTTATGCTAAGCTAACAGGCTGGCTCTGAATCAATAAATTCATCTTAATCTCAGCAAGAAAGGCAAAATGGAAAATTATATATGTTTAAAGTATTGACAATTTTTTAAAAAGACATAACAATTTAGCTTAGTGAAGTCACCTGATAACGAGCAACATGAAAAAGAAATTCAAGGAATATTTAATCAAGAATTTCCCCTTTTTGTAACATGGGCTGCTGTTTGTCAAAAGTTGCTTCATCTGTTTTTAATTCAGGCGTCAATAGCACTTCAAAAATGTATTTATTGTAATAATTATATAAAAATGTCCTTTAGACAAATATCTTTCTGTAATAAAACTCAAAGCCACTAAAAATGAAATCGTAGATTCATCATGATGTCATCCAATAGAACACAATCATCGGTGTTATTGAGTTTCTTCATTGTTTCCTCGAACGTTGACATTTCAGCCGTCGTCCTCGTTTTCTCTGAGACGCTGAACTTTCAATTTACTGTCTGTCCTCCCCCTCCCCCTCTCCTGCCCCCCCCCCCCTTTCCTGCTCCCCCGTCCTCCACAAAGCAATTACACCTATCAGCCGTGCAAATCAAACTTTACATTTGATGACACATCAGATGTTGGCCTTCGAGTTTTGGCACTTGACTTTCCCGGGTTTCCTGAGCTAATTAAGACGGAGAGAGAGAATGACAACATCCTCTGATTAAAATCCACTTCTATTGTGAGAAGATTGTAATAACTTCACCTTTCGAATTTCCTTATAATACCGAATATAGACGGATTCCTGCCTTAAAGGAAACGACTCTGTGTGATCGTAGAGGATCCACAGACTAGAAGAACGATCCTCCTCCGACAGGCAGTCAATCTTCTTAATTATCTCATGATCCATTTTTCAACAGCGGAACCAAACCTGCACATTAACCTCGGGTTAATCCGCGCCCACATCCTGTGTTATATTCATTGCTTTACAATCTATCTTTGTTGCCGAGCCAATCTCGCTTATCTTACTTGATTGGTGATCCTGGGGAGGGAAGCCATTGATTGCTTTGCCTCTCACGAACATGCCGTTGTTGGCGGGGTTTGATTGATGGGCCTGGATGATCTCGTTCAACTTGTCCTGCAGGGCCAGGAAGTCCTGAGACGTTTTTGCGATCTGTTGAAAGATGGAATGGAAATAATAACACGAGAAGATAAGAAGTTAGACATGGTAACGTACGGAATCATACATTATCATCCCCTGTTTTCCCTTGATAACGAGTTAATTTAGTTGTTATTTCGTGATAATGGGATAATAAACTCAATATCTCGAGATGAGGGGATAATTAATTTGAGATCACAATCTTATATTTTGTCAATGAGCAGCTGATGGATGACTCATGTATACGGGTAACCCTATTTCTGCCTTTGTTTTGTGCTTCACAAATCCTAGTTGGATTTTTAGTAAAAAAAATTAAATAATGTAGGTGTTCGGGTAACTGGTGATAAATTAACATGATTTTAATTGGTTATATGATGCTATTGGAAACAGGGTGAAGCCTCATGACTCGTGTATCCGGGATATTTTGGCTTGATTTTTGAACATCGGGAGGAAGTGGAGACAAATCGTCCATCTTTGTTTTTGAAGGTATCACTGCTAGGGTTGCAAAATTCCGGGAATATTAAAAGTGGGAAACTTTCCATGGGAATTAACGGGAATATACGGGAATTAACGGGAATTAACGGGAATTAACGGGAATTAACTGGAAATGTTGTGGGTAATTTATACTAACTGTATTTACCTTGTCATATACAGACATAAATATAAACATTTTGTTTTGTCATAGGCTGATTTTAGCCCTGAGGAAACTTTGGGCACTTGACTATATGCTTCTGCATCGTTGTGTCATTCTTAACATAGGTCTTTGCACAGTATTTGCAAATGTACACAGCCTTTCCTTCTACATTGGATGGGGTGAAATGTCTCCACACATGAGAGAGTGCACGTGGCATTGTTCTGTAGAATAAGATGAGAAAAAAGTTTGTAAAAAAACGCTAATGCAATGCCAGAGATATAAATAGTTAGCCAAACAATTGGAATCGTCTGTGAAAATATTTTACAATGGATGGATAAATGAATGGAAATAGGCTAGATGAACAGATGAACAATCCTCAATCAGCATGCTAATATATTTTCCCAGTAATATCATGGAAACTTACCTGACTAGTCCTGCACTCTACAGCAGGCCTCAATAGCCCTGCTGTAGAGTGAAGCATGCTGGGAGTTATCTGTGCATGTGATGGAAGAATGCACAGTGGAGGGTTGAAACTCAACGTTACATACATCTTTAAAATTGAGTTTTTAATGATGTTTTTATTGCTCAGCGTTTAATTTGCGTATTTTTTTTTCTTTCAAAATTCCCAAAATTCCCGAGCTAAACTTCCCATGGAATGTTTCCGGAAAGTTTCTGGAAATTTACCGGAAACTTTCCACCCCTTTGCAACCCTAATCACTGCACCTGTTTGGAGAAGTCCTGCAGCTCCTCAGCTTCTCTCTGTGCTGTTTGCTGGTTGGTCTTCAGGTTCTTTCGGTCCTTGTATCCTCTGAAGTTGCTCTGGATCTTCACCGCAGCCTGTTCTTCCTCCATTCGTTCTTTTTCGACATCGCTCTCCTCTCTACGTTCGATCACTACATCAGAAACGTCCAGGACCACCTCCTCCTCCTTCTCCTCCTCTCCTTCTGTCGCTCTCCTCCGTGCGTCTTGCTCTGCTTTCAGCTTCTTTCGGTCTCGATGGCCTCTGAAGTTACTCTGCAGGACAGTCGCAGCCTTTTCCTCGTCCAGATCCTCCAGGTTCTCAGCAGATGAGTCCAGCTGAGGTTCCGGCACCGGTTCCTCTGTGTGCATCGCCTCTTCCTCCTCTTCTTCTTTTGGACATTCGGGGGAGATCTCTTCTTTTTTCCTTTTCTTTGGGATCTTTCCTTCCTCCTCGAGTCGTTTGCGCTCCTTGTGGCCTCGGAAGTTGCTCTGAAGCACCACGGCTGCTTTTGTCTCGTCCTGGTCGCCTGATGCCGAAGAAGCTTCTTGAGTTTCCTTGTTTTCTTCTGCTCCATCGCTGCAGATGTCCTCTGATGTCTGCACCTCCTCCTCAGCTTCAGGGCTGATCGCTTCTTCACCAGTTGTGCTTGTCTTCTGTTTCTTAGCTGGGATTTTACCTTCTTCTTGCAACCTCTTCCTCTCTTTGTGACCCCTGAAGTTGCTCTGGAGAACAGTCGCCGCCTTGGTTTCCTCCTCAACGTTGACTTCCTCGTCCCCTGCTGCAGTTTCCTCTCCACTCTTGTCCTCTTCCTTCTCTTCTTTTCCCGGCTCTGCCTCTGGCGTGTCCTCGATCACGTCCTCGTCAGCTATATCTGGATGTTCCTCGTCTTCTGCCACCTGTGTGTGATCGCTGTCATCGTTTTCCTCCGCTTCGTACGTACTCTCCTCATCATCCTCATTCTCCTCTTTTATCTTCTCCCTCTCTCCTTCTTTGCTTGTAGCGTCTTTCCCATCTCTTTCCTGATCCCCTTCCACCGCAGTGTTTGGCGGTGACTCTACCTCGGGCCCAGCCATCGTCTGTTTCCTCTCCTTAAACTTTTTCCTCTCTTTGAAGCCTCTGTAGTTGCTCTGGAGAACGACGGCAGCTTTAGCTTCCTCCTCTTCGTTGTTTGCTTGAGTTTCTGGATTCGAGTCTTCGGTGCTTTTCTCTGGTTCAGACGCCTGTTCCTTCTCCGCTTTCTCTTTCTCTTCCCTACAAAGAAAATTGTTACATCTTTGTCAAAAACACGACATCTTTAAGTTTTACATCTTTGAGTTTTGCGTTTGTCCCACCGTTTTCTCTTGAAGCTTTTCCTTTCTTTATGCCCTCTGTAGCGAGCCTGAATCTTGGTTGCAGCTTTGTTCTTCTCGTCTACCAACTCCTTGTATATCTTTTTTGCGAGATAGCCTCTGCAAACTGAAGTGGAAGACAAGACAAGAAAAACATAAACTGATATAATTCATAACAAGCTGGGATTGTGAAGGATAAATGCTTGAGCTCAGTTTGTTCTCACCAGCCTGAAACTGAACAATGAACGCCTCAAGCTTTGCTTTGTTTTTGTCATCGGTGACCTTCTTCCGAACTTTCTGACCTCTGTAAGCTGGAGATTAAAGTATGAATTAGCGGGACTGCTCCGTGGCTCATTCATACTCCAGGACACTGACGAGTCGGTGCAGATTACTGACCTGACTGCAGCACCAGAGCGCTCTGTTCTCGCTCTTTTAATATCCGCCGGTAGCGCTTGGCTCCCAACCAGCCTCGGATGTAAGCCTGGAGCAGAACCAGTCGCTGCATGCCCTCTTGCACCATCAGATTCAGATGTTCCACGTGATAGTACTTCAGGAAAACCTGAGAGACGAGACACAACCTCTTTATTGATCATCCTATCAATCAATTCAAACTTTATGTGCAAGTACTTTTGTTTGTACTGGTTTGTTTACCTAGAGATCAAACACAAACATAAGCAAATACCAAAGAAATTAAGTTAAAATAACTGCTGTTCTTACTTTGGTTTTCCCCATTGCCCAGTTCTCCAGCTTCGCCTTCTCCAGTATTGTTGAGCAGGTTTCTGGAGTCGCCTCCGGCTCCTCGTGAGCATGGAACGCCAAGATGGAGTATCTGTAATAAACGGTGCAATCAATAGAGGGTAGTTTATCTACACATTATAAATGTGTAATTCAGTATTTTAAAAAAATGTATTTGTTTAAAATCCCTTAAATCAGCTGTGTCCTCCCCTGAAATCGACCTGCTGACCTCTTTGTGAAGTTGGCGAACAGGATGCGGTGGGAGAAGCCCTGCCGTCGGATCTTGGCGGTCTCCAGGACCCCGGTGTAACGCAGCTGAACCAGAACCTTCTCCCGGTCGAACTTGTTGGCCTGGCGATCGTTGTTGGGCTTGATGCAGCGCACGAAGTGAGGATGCCCTGCCACCATCTTGGATAGCAGGTCCATCAGAGAGTACTGCAGAGAGGCGAGAAGAGTGTAAAGAAGAACAGAGTCGACAATACATCTCTGAAATGTGCAAATTTTAAAAAGAGCACCATCTTACTCTGAAGTAGGAGGCCACGGTCTGCGTCCTCATGTTGGTTGTTTCTCTCGGGTGGTACGGAACGTCTCCTTGTTCGCCCGCCTGAAACATTAAATATGTCACAAAGCAAATCATCCTGTGCTCTGATTATTCTACTCTCTACTCTACTAATGCTTTTATTTACAAGGTGCACTTAAGCTACCAAGGTATTAGAGCGTAAGAGGGCAAAATAAAGACACTGAGCAAGGGTTAATGTAAAGCATTAGCAGCGGTGGTGGCTGCAGCCCACCTGTCGACGTCGAGTCATAATGAAGAAAAACACATTCCCATTAGAATTCTATAAAGCAAATGGGTGTTTTAAAAAAAGTCTTTCTTTCAAAAATCACCAATCACCGTTTGCACTCTGCCATCAAGAGGCGCAGCGAGAAAGCTTATTTTTTCAGGCGTGAGCTTTATTTCCCGCGCAGGCTGCAAAAAAGATTCATGAAATGGATAAACAATAAAAAAAAAAAAGTGCCAAATTAAGTTTATGGTCTGCAACTCGTTTAAATATCAGAAATATTTCAAGTATTCACAGTATTTGATCTAAGAAGACAACACAGAAATCAACATGAACATTATAAATTAATCAGACATGTAACTATTTGCTTGAAGTATCTATTTGGTAACAGGCTCTAAATCTATAAACTAAGCAGAACCAGCTTTATATAACATATCATCGGCCTCTTGCTGTTGTTTGAACTCATCAGATCCTCAGAGCGACGCATCTTGATGAGCTCTTTGTCTCATATGCAGATAAATGGAAATGGATTCAGGAACTTATCCAACACGGTTCATTTGAACGTAGCTCCTGTCAATGTGCTTTTAGCTGAGATAATTACATCACGGCCTTAACGGCAAGAAACGGCAAATTGTGCACCTCCACATTGTGAAGTTATTTACTGGAGTTACTGAAGTTGTGCCATTAATTAGCCAGGAGGAGTTTTTATTAGGCCATCGGGGATGATTTGAAAGCTAAATGTAAAGTTTGGATCATTTCTTAATCGTCTACGTGATACAGATCCAATGTGAAGATGTTTATTCATTCAGGTGGCAAGGATCCAAGATGGATGACCTGACAGATCCCCAAAAGAGAAACCAGGTCATCTGGATCGAGCCCTGGTGGTGGGCTGCACTATGGGTCATAAATCTTGCCTCCTTCATGTTAGTGGATGGGACATGGACCAAACTACAAACATGGCTTCTGTTCCTCACATAGTTCTTTTCCTGCTTTGTTTTAGTTATTTGTCGCTCGAATAACCGATGCGATAAAAACGCTTGAGCTTGTTTATCAGTGAAATCATGAAATGTGAAATGACACACACATTGTCTATGGTGTTCATTGTGTACAGTGTAGATATAAAGCTGTGACTGCTTCTACCAGATACACCAGCTACTAGAGATCTAGACTGAGTGAAGGTGTATACCACTGAAGCACGAACTACATGGACATCTTCTGATTACCTCACTGAAACAAGAAGCACTGTATAGGGTTAACACTCCCATCTTTTAAGGCAGAAGTGCAGAAGAAAAGAAAATGACAGGAAAGTAAGGTGAGATTACGGTTTTGATGGAAAACACTAGAGAGATGAAAGGAGGCTGATTAGAGCTCAGGAGCAGATCTTGCGGTGATAATATAGACCGAGCTGTAAGTACCTTGGTGAGGTTGATGGTGCGTGTCGGGGTCCGCGGGTTGCACATCGTGTTTACTTTGCCCTTGGTGTGGGCGAGGTTCCCTGTCAAATAAGAACAGAGAAGATGAGGGTCAGTGGGAAAGTGCCCTCCACAAGGGAGACCCGGCCGTTCCTCCAGAAATCATCTACACAAACAAAGCAGCTCTTCACTGTGAACTAATGTGCATCAGGAAGAGTTGATTCTTTAAGAACCTAAATAAAAAGGTCCACTACTTTCTCCCTTTGTGTTGCAGTTGACCGGGTCGTTGAAAACAACCGCACACTGTCACGCAACCTTCACTACTACTTAAAAGAGCGATAATGTGATTATTGGCTTTGCAGGTCGATTTTGACAGAGCTGGCTCGCCGCTCGGCCAAGAAAAGGACGGGAAAGCTGCTTATTACAAATGTCCTGCAGAGAACGGAGGGCAGAGTAACAATAGCCTTTTGTTTTACTTGCAGAGCAAATTTAGTGCTGCCCAGTGGTGGGAAGTAATGAAGTAGAAATACTTTGTTACTGTACTTAAGTAGATTTTTCACATATCTGTACTTTACTTGAGTATTTATTTTCCTGACGACTTTTTACTTTTACTTGTTACATTTGAACAAAAATATGTGTACTTTCTACTTCTTACATTCTCAAACTGGCTCGTTACTTGAGCGGCAAAGGGTTGACGCAGCTCTCTCTCTCTCTCTCTCTCTCTCTCTCTCTCTCTCTCTCTCTCTCTCTCATCTACGGTTCAAAATTTGTAAAATTATACATTACATACATTATATTCATATTGTTGTTATAATTTTTCAGTCAGTTGAGATAAATCTTGAGGAGAAACATTTTGGGTTGTTTTATGTCTGTATAGGCCTACTATAAAAAGCACTTTGCATTTTTAATTTTGGTACTTGTACTTTTACTTTTGATACTTAAGTATATTTCAACACCAGATACTTTTGATACTTAAGTACTTTTAATATGAGCTACTTTAAGACTTTTACTCAAGTCATTTTCTGACGGGTGACTTTCACTTTTACCGAAGTCACTTTCAGGTAAGATATCTGTACTTTTACTCAAGTATGGCTTTCAAGTACTTTATACACCACTGGTGCTGCCTGTGAACGGTTGTAGTAAACAACCTCCGTCTTGTTTCTCTTCAGTTTTGTCCTGAAGGTAGAACTACACCCCGGCCTCCTCTGTACCTGTCTTGGTGAGCGGGTGGGTGACGAGTTTGCGAATCAGCTCGTTCTCTGACGACCGCAGCAGCAGGACGATGTCGGCTGGGAGCGTGTCTCTGTTCTTGGCCAAGAAGCCGGCGGCGTTGTAAATGACCTTGAGGAAAAATACACACGTTAATTAGTTTCAGTTTTAAAAAGAAACTGATGCAAAAAAGTATTATGATCAAATGCTAAATACCTTTCCAGCATAGTGGTGGATCCCAAAGCCAAGGTCAACTCTCTTTGGTCTCCAGAAGCTTTTGGTCTTCAGATTATCTTCAAATTTGTCTACATTTCCAAGATGCACTTTATTAATTATCCTCTCAAAAACTTTACCATCCTCATTATTGAGACTCTACGTTGGAAAACCGATTCCCACTGACCTACGAGGGTCTGGTCGGTGGCCTGTGGGAAGCGACTCTCCTCGTCCAGGAGCGACAGCATCCCCATGGGCTTCTGCAGGAACAGATCCAGGAGAGGCCGGTTGTCCTCGTACTCGATCATCCGAGCGTCCACCTCCTCATTCAGATATTCATCCTGCACGGAAAGGACAGCCACTTTTGAAAATGTACCCGTTATGTTTTGCAGAAATACCTGGTATACCATTAAATCCATTTGCATCCGAGCTGTGCTCTTCTCACATTCCATTATAGTAAGAAAACTAAACTTTGAAATAAAAAATTGCATTTGCATCTGACTACATAAATCAGCTTCTAATCTAACCTCTATAGTTTGTTGCCTTCTTGTGTTTTAACAGCCTCTAGTGATAAACTGCTGCTTATATATTCAGATGAATCTAGTCCAGGGGGCAGAATCAGTGAATCCCTCCACCTTCCTGTATGTTGAGCTAACCTGATCACGTCAGGCTGACTGACTCTCAGGGCTCGCTGCTACATTTCCTCCCTGAGACTTTCCTATCCCACAAAGAAAAAGGACAAAAGGAGAACAAACGGTATCACATCACCATGCTTATTGTATTGTATGTATTGAAGTGCACGTTGTGAAGTAAACGACCCACATGAGGAAATCTTTACGGATATAACTGCATGTATGGAAACGTATAGATGAGGGAGTGCAGTCTTTAAAACTGCTTTATTTTACTGCCTATTAATCTCGTGGCACATTACAGTTCCCTTATGCTACATATATATATAGTGTTGGCAGTAGAGGACAAATATACTTCCAGGCCGGGTGCCAACAATACCCCAGAGTGAGTTTAAGTCCGACGCTAACTGTCTTCAACTCCTAATTGACCCTCGTTTGGGATGATTTATGGCTCCTCTCCACGGCTGAGACCAAATCATTTAACGTTAGCAAACCATTCTCTCTCCTTTCCCCCCAGGCAGCGCACCCACAGGGCCGCGAACAGGGGACCTGGCTCGCCCGTAAACAAAGACAGCAGCATATTTTACCCTTGACGTCGGTTAAAACACAAGCGGATGACAAATGATGACGTGTTATCTCCATTTAGATGGAAATGAGGTAGTTCCAAGGTGAGGAAATGCAAACCATGATGCTCTGCAGGAGGGAATCGAGCTCTGAGGATGTTTGATCTTTGATTGCAGCGACGGGTCGGAGGGACTCACCTGTTCCCAGGCGAATATGTGCTGGTTGAAGTAAAACTGGATCTGCTCGTTGGCGATGTTGATGCAGAGCTGCTCGAAAGAGTTCTTCTTGAAGTTCTCGAAACCGAAGATGTCCAAGATGCCGATGTTCAGGCCCTTGTCCTCTTCTCTGTGGGTGAGAGGGATGAAGTGTTATCCCAGCAGAGTTCAGATAAAGTATATCTGGAGCATCATTTCTGTGGCCTTGCTCAAGAATAAATAAAGCAATGTCCAGTTATCACCTCTTTTCATACATCTCTGATTTACCTCTGCAAAGAAGGTTTTGTTTACCAACAATATCGGAGGAAAGAAGCTGCAGCTTTGGTTCAAGGAAGAACTCATTAAATTGTTGATCCATATCAGATTCCACGTGAGCCAAGAAAAACTTAAAATCATACTCGTTCATGCTTCTCACACATACGAGTATAAACTTGGTGAGATGACCTCATTCTACGTTCACACACACACACCATCACTCTCTCTCTCTCTCTTGTAATCTCACCCTAGCTGGCTGTCGGGCCGCAGCAGCGAGTTAATGCGGTTGACGATCCAGCTGAAGAGGCGTCCGTAGAGAGCCTTGCCCATGGCGTCCCTCACCTCCGCCGCCTTCTCCACCGTGTTGGGCCTGACGATGGTCTCTCCCCGGGCAACCACACAGTGGGAGGTCAAGGCTTCCTGGAGCTCGTCTGAGCGGATGTGCAGCAGCGAGGCCGCTGTGGAGGAACGAGATAAGGTTTGAAATGGGGATGAAAGTCGAGTGGAAAGCGTCCAGGTGATACGTGCATGATGTGCAAACTTTATCCGTCCTCATTCGGAAGGTGATGCCCTGGATTCACGACCAAACACATTCATGTTTGTGCACATAAATGAAATAGATTGACGTCATTTAAGCAGCTTTGTAAATCTTCAGTCGCAAGAAATGTTTAGATTTAGAAAACATAATGCCGCAGGAAAATCATGTCCTGTGAAATCTACCGAGTGCAGATGTATGCTGGGTAATGACGTCTCTGCAACTCCTGCACTGATGGATGATTTATTTCAGAACAATAGTTTCCTATATTTAGCTGCACCTGGAGCTCTCTGCAGAGTTAATGGAGAGAAGCAGAGGAGGGGGAGGAGGGGGAGAGTTGGGGGGGGTGCAGGGGAAGAAGCTCAGAGTCATGTTTGCTTTTTACGTCATCGGCCAGGCTCCGCCTCCTCTCACCGTTCTCCAGCACTGAGATGTTGGAGATGTTGCTCTTGTCGGTCTGATGCTCCGAGGCGACCGGGCTGAACTCGATGTCTCCAGAGTTCAGGATGGCAGCCAAGGTGCTGTACACACTGCCCAGCTCCTGCACACACAACAGAGACACAATCACCTTGTGAACTGAGACATTTGATATGTTTTCATCTGCATTATTGACTTTATGTAACACACTCTACGTTTACATGATGGCATAAACCCGATTTCGGCTGAAGCCCGGTTTCTCTATCCATGGGGGGTTAACTGCTCTATCTCAGGGTACATGGCACTGAGAAATCCGACTCTTGTCCGAAAGCATTTCATACCCCGCTACGATAGGTGGCGCTGTTTTCATTACAGCTAGTGGTGACTACCAACAAAAAACAACAACAGCCTTCAACTCAGCATGCGAGAAAGATGACGAACGGAGAGCAAGGTGAAGCTACGTCCCTCTACATGATGTTGTGCATGTTTACTCTAGGAGTACTGCGAATGCGAACGGCGCATTTGATTAGAATGGTCCGGGTCACGGCCAGGGAGGGAGTGAGGGGGGGCAGGATCTCAAGCATGCGCAAAGACGTCATCTCCAGTTGTTGTCTAGCTTCCAGAGTTACATGCGCGCGTTGTCCGATATACAGCCAAATCCGATATACTTATCTGGGGGTGGTTATTCGACTTCAGTCGGACACAAGAAATCTAGATTTGTGGAGTTACATGAAATGGATCTTCGATTGAAACCCGACAACGCCAGAAATCGGGTTTCAATCGGACACATGTAACCGCAGTGACAGTGGTACTTGAATTCCTTCCAAGTACAATTTCGACTCAGTGCTGCCATACCATTAAAAACATTCAGCTGTGTAAAGTACAATATGTTCTAGTTTAGTTGGAAGCTACTGAATAACTGCTTTCATCCCCAAACTATACACAAAAATACCTATAGGTAATTGATTGTTATTACTATTCAGTATTATAAATGTTTCACCTTAAAAGTTTCGCACAACTTTCATTCTCAGTAACAACAACATTACATTTAAATGTCCTTCCTGTGCACAGGATGTAGTTTCTTTGGAGGGGCGGCGTGTAATGTGAAAAAACATCAGTAATAGAAATGAATGAATCCACCTGTAATGGTGAGACTCAGTTTGTCTGACAGTCCGAGCGCCGGCAAGAAAAACCTTTTCTAAGGTTTCAGTTTGAGTTTCAAAATAGATAAAAGTGCCTCAAAGAAACCAGGCTCGTCCTCCAGCACAGCCGAGCAGCGATTACAGGATAAGTGCTATTGACGTGCAGATCCCAGAGGCAATCAGTTCTTTGGGCCTCATTAGTCTTCACAATGCCAACAGCTGACTGCCTCCATGTGCCTGTGGCTTCATTCCCCATAATAAGCCGTACTCTACACCTTTATACACTGACTATACTCTGGTTTTAAAGCTTATTTGATGTATTTTTACATGCAAACATGTTTTTTTCAGTTGCAAACACATTTTCATGCATTGCAGATGTGTGAGACACTATGGGAGTTAAATCAAGGTTATACTATAATCGTGGAAAAGCCAATTCCAGCTTCTCTCCCTTTGATCAATGCAGCACTTCTGTACCTCCAGGGTGAATCCGATGACTTTGAAACACTGCTCCACTGCGTCAAACTGCTCCTTGTAGAAGGTGTTGCTCACGATGTCAGGCCCTAATTTAATGTGCTCGTTACACAGATACCTGCGGTTCAAAGAGGAGGCAGAGATCAGGACCGGGGGGGCTGGCAGCGTGAGAGGGGAAATAACAGGGTCACGGAGAAGAGGCCAGGAAACGTCCAACCTACTTAGGGGTTTTGCTGTCGGAGAGCTTGTAGTGGGCGAGCTTCTTCCTGTCGGCCAGGCCCGCGTAAATGTAGTAGAAGATGTGGAAGTTTCTCTCTCCTCTGTCGAAACACACAGCTCGAACATTCAGGTTATAAAGACAAACAATGTGGTTTTGTGAGCTTTATACTTAAATAAACCTGACTCCTGTTTTGCTAATATAAGAGAAACACAAGTAGGACTCTATGGTGGTCAACAACTGACAAAACTAAGAATGGTAAAGAGCTCATTCCCTTAAATTCAATCAATCTGCACCACATGGCACACACTTATAAATATCATATATAGTCATGAAGTTGAAAAATGCCATATTTCCCAATGATAAACAAAGTGAAGAATGAATCCATGATCTAGATCTGCCCCAACTTTAATGGGTTCTTCTCTCCTGATCCGAATCACATCTTAACAACAAGTTTCCTGAAAATCTGCTGAGTTGTTTTTGTGTAATCTTGCCTATAAATCTTTTTAAGATTCACATTCTGCTAACTATCCTCCTCACAGATCTTAAAACACATCATCCCTCAGGTAATGAATCATGAACAAATCTTAGGAGGATTAAATCTTGAACAAACAAACATGGCTCCACTTTGTTTGCTGTCCCCAACATCTACTATCTAACCGGCTGAATAAAAGTGAGGATGTCCACGGAGCCGAATCAACCCGTCTCTGACCCGAGTGTCTGTCTTCTAATGAAATACTTGAGTCTGTCTCTGAACTTCCACTGAGGACACCTGCAGGAGCACAATCTGTGATCAAACAGGGAATAAGCCAGTCCCTCCACTTGACCCGCTCCGTTCCGCAGACACACGATAACAGGGGAAGATGGATGGACAGAAGTGCAGCTGGAAGGTAAATGCCACCAGTTTGATACGGAGAAGCCGAGGAGCCAGAAGGAGACAGGTCATTACACACTGATCCCAGACCAGCAGAGCAAAATAACCTTCTTGGCAATGTTCTTTCAGGAAACGACAGGAGACGTGACTCAAATTCAATTTGAGTTTCTTTTGTGGAAAGTTTCTTACATAAGAAAAAGTACAAACAGGAAGGAGGAGGTGGTATTTACACGGCCTGGTGGACGACTCTGGATTTCTCCAGCAGGTACTCGGAGATCTGCGCCCCCACCACCGTTCCTACGCACGTGAACTTCATCTCCAGGTATTTGCCGAAGCGGCTGGAGTTGTCGTTGATGACGGTGCAGGCGTTTCCAAAAGCCTCCACCAGGCTGTTCACCAGCAGGATCTTCTCCTGGAGCGTCCGGTTATTGGCCTGAAGAAAACATCAAACCAGTTTCCAATATAACTATTTTGTTAGAATGGTACAGATATTTTTCTGCTTTGTGCCTTTCTAATAGTGTTATTCCTATCAAAAGTGACATTGCCATTGGTTTTTCTTTATTATTCCACTTATAAAAAAGCAAAATGAAATGGAAGTTGCAAAGCATGTCTGGCACCAGCTGCAGCATCACTCAAACTCATCATAGGAAGTAGTTTCAAAATCCTTGACATTGTATTTTAAATGGTGATTTCCTGAAATAATAAACATCTTTTTAGATTTCAAACAGATATTTATTGGGACGCTTTTCTCTGTTGTTTGACCTAAGATTTTCAAACTCTGACATTATTTGTACCTCAAGAAAATATCTATGAAAGCTCCATGTGAAGAATAAATACAAATATAATATAAATGTTGTGTTTATGGATCAATTAGAACTCACCTTCCCGAGAACAGTCAGCTGCTGCACCAGCAGATGAGCGCTCTCTGTTTTCCCTGCTCCGCTCTCTCCACTGATCACGACACACTGTGCACAGGAAGTCACACACATCCCTGTGAGACTAGTGATGATGACACTGACTCCTCTCTAGACAATGTTCATCTTCTTTGTACAAATGGCACCAAGACATTTTTGGGGTAAAAGTGAAAAATGATAAAGTAGCACGTGTCTGTGCTGTACCTGGTCTGTGTTGTATGACACCATGGACTGGTAGGCGACATCGGCCACAGCGAAGATGTGCGGTGGGTTCACTGTGCGTTTGGCTCCGATGTACATCTTAGTGTCCTGGGAAGAGAAGAGGATCGATGGCAAGATAAGCAAGCGCCCCCTGGTGTCTGGCTGCAGTAAAGGCCGTAAACCCTGCCTCCTCCATGTTAGATACTGGGACATGGACCAAACTAAAAATTTATTTGAAAAACACAACATACATTTTTCCTTAAAGGTGGTTTCTCTCATTTTAGATAGTTATCCTCTTATTTGTTATTATTTTGGCTTCATTTCTCGAAGGTGGGAGGAAGTGGGGACGACGCCTCCACCTCTATTTACAGTCTATGATTTAAACAGGTACCTGAATGTCACAGATACCAGAATGTAGATACTGTTTAGAAGAAAAAGATTGTTATCAGGAAGTGGTGTTGCTATATCGCACTAAACACCAAGAGAAATATTTGCTCTGTACAATATTTTAGCTCTGGGAGGAGAGGACTGAAAAACAACCACAAACTAGAGGCAAAGAAAAACTTAATGATTGTAAATACAATCAGTGAGGTATGGAAGAGGCAGAGAAACTGTGTGTGTGTGTGTGTGTGTGTGTGTGTGTGTGTGTGTGTGTGTGTGTCTGTGTCTGTGTGTGTGTAGGTGAAGCTAAATGGGATGCAGCCGACTGCGGAGCTGCTCGGGCCCTAATGAAACACGCTCGGCTACATTCGGTGCATTAGTGACCACATGCACGAGTACACAAGCGTAAAAGAAAACACACACACACACACACACACATGACGTTGTATATCCACAGACCTGAGGGTTGTATATCTCCATCTTATGGAAAGGGTTGACTGCGATGAGGATGTCCCCCACATACGTGTAGATTTGGTCTCTTCCATAGCGACTCTGAAGATGCTCAGTGACCGTGTTCTGGAAGAAAGAAACAACAAACTTATTCAGATTTTCCATCACTTCAATCCTGTAAAGTTACTTAGAAGAGATAAATGCATAAAAACATTATTAAAACCAAACGCTCCTTTAGCTCGAGTCGAGGCCTGTGACGCCTGTGACGTCAGAGTTTTATCTTCCTGTCACGCGGTGATGGATTCTCCCGTCTTCATACTTACGGGACAGGTGCATCAACAACAGCACGACAGCGCTGCCTCCCTCACACTCATCTTGACGGATGGGTGGAAATATCCGCTGGTAACTGAGACTGTTTGTATCGTTCAATATGTCACATTTGATAAATTGCTCTCGACGTTATTTGTGCCACTGTGCAGCTCCGGCCAACTGGCCAATCGAATAACTACAAGATACCGTGGATGTTCCTTTCGGTGTCGTGAATGTGATTGTTACAAAAAGGTCTCGGTTTCGTTTCCAGAGTAAAAAAATTATAGAATATCTGAACCTCTACTTTGAAACTGAGGAAGATAATGTGACCAGAAAAGCTACATGGCATTTGTTCGTTCCCTCATGAACATTATATTCTGCTTTCATACTCTCTCACCTCATCCAGCACCTCTAAGGTGGCCAGGTCTTCCACCTCGTCCGGGTCACCCTGCGTCTTCATGTGGCCTCCTTTCTTAGTGTGGATGCGTTCATGCCTGCAACTCACAAGGACGCACAACCAAGCCTCTTCATAAGCAGCGTGTGTAATGTGATCATTCATCCTGCTTCAAGTTCAGTGCATGCAGAGCACAAAGTGGTGCAGCTCACAATCCGGCCAATGTTAGTTGCTCGGGCAAAGAACAGATCCCTTCAAATGAATTCTAAATAACTTAAATATAAAGATCTAAATGTAAATATAACACTTTTCAGCATGAATGGTAAATCAGTAAGAAGGTCACTCAGCGCTCCATCCTCTCTTTGCCTCTGGATACATGAAATAAACCTGCTCACTGCTCATGGTAGCGTTGATAGTAATATTCACACGCTCGAGTAAAAACTGGCTCCAGTGAAAACAAAATGCTGCAAAAGTATCTTGTGGCAAGTTTCACTGCGAACATGAGAAAATTGAATCTATTCATATCGAAATTTGACTCCCATTCCTTCTGGAATACCTCGTGAGCATGAGAGTTGAACCCATCTCTTGAAATAAATTCTAAATAACTTAAATATAAAGATCTAAATGTAAATGTAACACTTTACAGTCTGAATGGTAAATCAGTAAGAAGGTCACTCCATCCTCTCTTTGCCTCTGGATACATGAAATAAACCTGCTCACTGCTCATGGTAGCGTTGATAGTAATATTCACACACTCGAGTAAAAACTGGCTCCAGTGAAAACAAAATGCTGCAACATTATCTTGTGGGGAGATTGTGAAAATCGAATCTGATGGAAGAATGTCTATAACATCTACTCATATCGAAATTTGACTCCCATTCCTTCTGGAATACCTCGTGAGCATGAGAGTTGAACCCATCTCTTGAAATAAATTCTAAATAACTTAAATATAAAGATCTAAATGTAAATGTAACACTTTTCAGCATGAATGGTAAATCAGTAAGAAGGTCACTCCATCCTCTCTTTGCCTCTGGATACATGAAATAAACCTGCTCACTGCCCATGGTAGCGTTGATAGTAATATATTACACACTCGAGTGAAAACAAAATTCTGCAAAAGTATCTTGTGGGGAGATTGTGAAAATTGAATCTGATGGAAGAATGTCTATAACATCTACTCATATCGAAATTTGACTCCCATTCCTTCTGGAATACCTCGTGAGCGCCCCCTACATGAGAGTTGAACCCATACAACATAAAACACAAACAAAATGACGCAGAGAGAACACAATTACAACAATGGCAGCATGCAAACAGCAGTGAACTAACTACTGAGTTAACTGGGATGTGCCATCACTACTACAACAAGAGTCACCATCTACTCCTAACGTGGCATGAAGGTCATATATGCATGTGTTACCTGTCATTACTGTCTCTTCTGTTTGTCTTTCCGTGATGGCTTGAACGACAGAAATAGGATTAACATTTCACGACTGTCTGGATGAGCTGGGCCAACATTTGAACTGGTGTCAAGGGCGGCATGGGTTCGTAAAGTCTCCAGCAGAGCAGAGGGGGGGTAATTTGGATTATACTGCCTGCTAAAGTTAAGCCGCAGTTTAGGAAAGAAGAGCCACTGACGAGGAGGTGGGCGGAGTCTCTTCAGGACTCGAGGATCACGAGTGTTCTGCTCGACAAGTAGCACGACTGCTGCAGCGTCACAGATAATCGTAGAAACGTGAGATATCAGAAAAGGAAACATGTAGGAAATACGAACTGTACCTTGTTTTTTCGATGCTTCCTATTTGTTGGTTGAGATCAATGAGTTCAATCAATTGTTTCTGCAGAATTCTCTCTCTGCCCAGAATCTGTTTGATGAACCCGTGCTGGAGCAGGTCGAGCACATTTGGTCTCAGCTCAAAATCCTTAATCAGACATCTGAGGAAGAGACGGGAGAGGAATGCAATGAACGTCTTTCATATTCAAAGCACGTGGTTGTGTATTATCAGTGGAAGAAGCTGTGTTTATTATTCCGAGGCATCACAAACCCACTGGCTCCAGCACTCACTTGCAGATGAAGTCATTAAAGTTGTCTGACCAGAGCTCCGGCTGGTGGAGGGTAGGCGGAGGATTTCTGTTTAAAGGAAGGAATGGAAAAGATAAATTGAATGATAAGATGAGATGGGATTCAGCGGAGGAGGGCCGGGGGGGGGGGAGAGACACACAAAAGGCTGAGTGGAAGGACACACTTACACTTACTTCACATCATATGTGATATGTGTTCATATAAACCATATTGATATTATATATCATTTTATACAATAATATTGTCTTTTGCACACTCTGTCTACATATTCTTACACTCTTAGTATATTATATTACCTATTGTATAGTCAAATACTTATATTCATATTCATACTTCTACTATATATCATATCATACTCTCTGTATATTCTTGTTTACATAAGTCTATATACACATATTTATACATGTGTACATGTTATAATTACTATTATTACTATTATTATTATATATACTGTTGCTGCCATTATTACCATATACTGCTTTTATATTTAATTACTATCATATATAGATATATATTATGTTATATTTTATACTATATATACTGTACTATTCTTATATACTGTCTAACAATACCATTACCATCATATCATCATCTTGCCACTGCACCTTATCTACCTATTTTATTGTATTTTATCTTGTGCTTCTGTTTTTTATTCTTTCTACCTCAATATTTTTAATTTTATTGTATTGTATTGTATTGTATTTTATTGTATTCAAATATACCGGCTGCTATGACAACTTAATTTCCCTTCGGGGATGAATAAAGTACTCTATCTATCTATCTATCTATCTATCTATCTATCTATCTATCTATCTATCTATCTATCTATCTATCTATCTATCTATCTATCTATCTATCTATCTATCTATCTATCTATCTATCTATCTATCTATCTATCTATCTATCTATCTATCTATCTATCTATCTATCTATCTATCTATCTATCTATCTATCTATCTATCTATCTATCTATCTATCTATCTATCTATCTATCTATCTATCTATCTATCTATCTATCTATCTATCTATCTATCTATCTATCTATCTATCTATCTATCTATCTATCTATCTATCTATCTATCTATCTATCTATCTATCTATCTATCTATCTATCTATCTATCTATCTATCTATCTATCTATCTATCTATCTATCTATCTATCTATCTATCTATCTATCTATCTATCTATCTATCTATCTATCTATCTATCTATCTATCTATCTATCTATCTATCTATCTATCTATCTATCTATCTATCTATCTATCTATCTATCTATCTATCTATCTATCTATCTATCTATCTATCTAAATCTGAACACGGCAACAATTCGTCTCCAAAACACACGTCCACTGATGTTTCTCCAGCAGCAATAACAAACAGAAATTTTAGTTTTGTTTGCAGCCGGGTGGTGTCGATACGGCTGAAAAGTCAATACCAATGGATCAGGAGCAGTTTTGACCAGATCTTAAAACTTTAAAGGTTTGTAAAAACACCATCGATTCAAACAGACGTGTTGTTCGGGGGGGGGGTCACCGGTAACGAGGCCTCACAGCCTGAGAACAACGGAGCTAATTTGTTTTTAGGGTTTCTGGCCGGGAAAGTCAATTCTCCCTGCTAATGAACCAGGTCGGCTCTGAAAGCAGTAAATAGTTCTAATGAAAAGACCATAAATCTCCTTTTTATCACAAAACAAATAAAGACGGATGATCAGATGTTTGCTGTTTCACCGCTTTTCTATTCTGGAAGACAAACAGGAGAGCGTTGAGGCAAAGAGTCACCAAACCTGAGAGAGTTAACCTTATATTTCTTTAAATGTTGTGACTCACTTTGTCTAATCATGAGTCATCCATTTCAAATCTTCTCTGTTGCACATAATAAAGGATCAGAGCAGTTTTAATCTTTAACCTGCTGGAGATTGTGATTCTCTGACTTGTTTCAACATATCGGCCTCACTACGCTTCAGATTGACATTACACCAGAAACATCTATTCAAAAAATGCTAATACTCACTAATCCAGCTAATAAAAGATCATTTTTTTATGGCACTAGATCAGAGAGCTGTGTTGGATTATTGTAAATCACCGTGTCAAGAATGTTTTTAATCTCATGAGAACATAATAAACACAAAGTAGAGACCTGGGTCAAAACAACGGTTTCGGTTTTTCAATATGAGAATCCTCATGGGTCCATGGCAGGAACAGGACTGTGGTAAACGATGAACCATGAGGAGCATATGTGCTGCAGGAACAACAGGATATTACACTGGGTTGAATTTCTCTATATGATCCTGTTTCAGGTTTAAAACGACTGTATCTGGATGTTGAAATAGTAAAAAACTAGGGCTGGGCAGTTAATCGAGTTAACTCAAGTGATGAGTTAACTCGATTGTTTATCCGTCAATTATTTTCTTTTTTCCTGTTCTGCAGCAGTCAGCAACAGACTTTCACAAAATAAAAGCCTGACTTTCACAATAAAACAATAAATAATCAAACCTGAGTTAATGCGAGATAAAATAATTAATCGAGTTAACTCATCACTTGAGTTAACTCGATTGAAACGAGTTAACTTGCCCAGCCCTATAAAAAACACATAAATATGAGGTGTTTTTTCTCCTTAATGATTTTTTTCTATTTATTTATTCTAACCCTAAATTAAATCGGACAAGCTGTGGGCCGCTCGATGCTCTCAGCGTTTCTCTGCTGATGCTTTTTCCTCGACCGCCTGTCGACTGAACCCGGAGCGTGAGCAGAGACGGCCTCCAGCTCCGGCTGCAGCAGTCACATAGATTCTGGGAAGGCGGCGTGACGCCTCCCGTGGAGCACGACCCCGAGAACAAACACACACGACAGCCATGACACAGCTGTCGGTGTGTGTTTGTGTTTGTGATGCATGTGAGGCCGTGATGGACAAAGTGCCGTGCCGTTAAGATGACAGCGTCGGTATAAGTGCTTGTGCGGCTCTCGTACTGGAATCAGGAAAAGATAAACAATTTACCGTTTCACCTTCACAGAACGCTCAGACGACACACACACACACACACACACACACAGGACGGATGGGAACAGAGCCAGGAGGGGAGTAGTTTAGGGATTAGCCTCCATGAGCAGAAAAAAGCTATTTGAAATGAATAGACTGTACTTTGTCTCTGTTTATATAGAAAAGCAAATCTCTGGGTTTGGGGGCAGGAGATGTTTTTTCTGGAGCTCGATGCATTATCCTGTTTTTACATTGCTCTCTACATGAGGGATGTAATGAACACACATCCCCTCTGCTGATGAAGAAAGCTTTAAGTCACTAAAGCTTTGTATTTTAACAAGAAATTGATTGATGATTGATTGACGTACAGCTGCGATGGAGGCTCACCTGGGTATCTTGAAAAGAGCTCTCATTGGATGGAGTTCCGAGAGGGGCGGGTCTCCGTCTCCCAGCTCGATGGCGGTGATGCCCAGCGACCAAACATCACAACGAGCATCGTAGGTGGAGTCCAGCTGCTGCTCACAGGCTATCACCTGGAGCACCATACGTACAACAGAAGATTACAAAGACATCCTCATCTTCGGTGTTACAACATCTATCAACCCGTTTGCCCACAAGGGCTTCACAAGTAATCACATCAAATCTTGGATTAACATTTGTCTAGGAGCAAACAGAATTAACACAACGTCTATTTCATTTCACCCAAAGCCAACGGAAGCTAAGAACATGAGATCAAAGCTGTGATTACAAAGTGAATTGTTCAGGATTTGTTCGATACAAGAGCTAAAGTTGGGAAGTTTGGGGCAAAAGCGTCAATATTTGTGTATTGTTATGTATTAATATTGATTATGTTATTTTGTGCACACACACTCTCTCACACACACACGCACACACACACACACACACACACACACACACACACACACTTAAACACATCAATCATCCGTGTCCTCAGGGCAAAATGGTACCAATCGACAGCATGAATTATCTCTGAGTGGGTGGCATGTGCACACGTAACCACACACACACACACACACACACACACACACACACACACACACACACACACACACACACAGACACACACACACACGGCGACACACAATCACTGTTATTGTCAAATGACTCAATCAATATGAATTGTATAACCAATTCCCAATAGCCATGTAGTTATGTACAACGTGTAGACATGTAGAGAAATCGTTATCAAATTAGAAAGACATCCTGAAATACACACAGACATATTTCATGGACAAACAAAAAGTCCTTCTGTGTTCTGTCATATCTCTGCACAACAATTAAATCAGTCCTCAAGACGACTTAAAATGTGATTGTTTAAACCAGATACACAAGTATAGACAGTGTTATAGCCCAAATCATCATTGTTTAAACATTATACACAGCTCTTATATATGACGCAAACTTACCTCACACCTGAAAGTTACATATCCAAATCTCCTTTTGAAAGTAAACTAATAATCCAAAGAAAGTCTGGTCCTGAAGAATCTCTTTGAAAAGTCAGAAAAAACGTCTTTTCTTGATCCAACTAATTAACTAATACTGCAGATCCTGGTTTTACAACCCTGACGTTAAAAAGTCCTGCAACCGAACTCTGTCCACAACAAGCTACGTCCTGTCTTACAGCTCGGCCCAGGAGCATCTTATACAAATGAGATTAAAATACTGGTATCCAGGTCGTGTCATGCAGTGTTTGTTCTGATACTCAGTTTGCACAGCATGCAAACCTCATGTAAAAATGTTGATTCTGATTGTGATCGTCATTTGAAACGAGCAAAGATGCATTGGTTCCAAAGTGAGGTTGTGTAGAGGGGATAGGGTTGCAAAGGGGCGGAAAGTTTCCGGTAAATTTCCGGAAAGTTTCCGGAAAGTTTCCATGGGAAGTTTAGCTCGGGAATTTTGAAAAAAAAAACACTACGCAAATTAAACGCTGAGCAATAAAAACATCATTCAAAACTCTATTTTAAAGATGTATGGAACGTTGAGTTTCAAGCCTCCACTGTGCATTCTTCCATCACATGCACAGATAACTCCCAGCATGCTTCACTCTACAGCAGGGCTACTGAGGCCTGCTGTAGAGTGAAGGACTAGTCAGGTAAGTTTCCATGATATTACTGGGGAAATATATTAGCATGCTGATTGAGGATTGTTCATCTGTTCATCTAGACTATTTCCATTCATTTATCCATCAATTGTAGAATATTTGTACAGACGATTCCAATTGTTTGGCTAACTATTTATATCTCTGGCATTGCATTAGTGTTTTTTTACAAACTTTTTTCTCATCTTATTCTACAGAACAATGCCACGTGCACTCTCTCATGTGTGGAGACATTTCACCTCATCCAATGTAGAAGGAAAGGCTGTGTACATTTGTAAATACTGTGCAAAGACCTATGTTAAGAATGACACAACGATGCAGAAGCATATAGTCAAGTGCCCAAAGTTTCCTCAGGGCTCAAATCAGCCTATGACACAACAAAATGTTTATATTTATGTCTGTATATGACAAGGTAAATACAGTTAGTATAAATTACCCACAACATTTCCAGTTTATTCCCGTTAATTCCTGTTTATTCCCGTTAATTCCCGTATATTCCCGTTAATTCCCATATATTCCCGTTAATTCCCGTTAATTCCCATGGAAAGTTTCCAACTTTGAATATTCCCGGAATTTTGCAACCCTAAGAGGAGTGCAAGGCTCCTCAGGTTTTACTCCTGGTTCATCATGATCAGTGCTGAGGTGCAGACGGGCGGTTATGGGATGTCCCCACGTGTTGAGGTTTATTCTGAGGTGTTGTGGTATGAGTTTAATGAAGTAGAAATGATGTGGATGTGTTTCTACAGAAGCTGTTGTTGAACCTCCTTCACATTTGTCTGTGTCACTAAAGGTTCAGTTGTATACGTGTAGATATACTGATATGTATGAGTGTGCAATTTGGTAGCGGAGACAAATAAATATCTGGATCGAGAGGATTTAGATGTGGTGTAATAGAGGTGAAATGTTTTTTTACACCTTCACAGGAACTGGACTGAACTTTCAACAGTCTCGCCAAATTACAATCAAAAGAAATAACCCTCGAACCTCAGCTCGCTTCATTCTGCACCTTTATACAACACGTGAAAAGTCACATTAACCTCCCATAATAACCGAGATGGGACTTCAGAGGGTGGAAGTGCAGCGAGCCGTGATTAGATGGCAGATGAATGACGGAGGCTGCCCATTGCATTTTTTTTCTCCAAAATTGCATTTGACAGTGTTATCTCTTAGATGATTATTAACTGTGGCCCCACAGGGATCTGTAGTGGAAAGGGAACAGTTTATAGGCCGGTCTTGACTTTACCTCGGGAGCCATCCAGAAGGGAGTTCCAACCGAGGTGTTCCTCCTCAGACGGGCGTTGGTCAGCTGGGCCGAGACACCTGCAGGGACGGAGGAGACATTTTAGTCTCTCTCTGGAATCTCAATAGATTCATTGACATATTTCGAGTTATTCTTCAAAGATCCGCCTGGCTGGTGGAAGTGATGATCTGTGAAAAGGGAAACAGTGGGTTCTACGGTCTCCTATGAGCACTGATGGAGCTGTCGCCATAGTGACCAGGAGAGAAAACACAACACAGACATCCAAATGATAGATTGCTTTGAATTACAAATTCTTGTGTGACTCACAGGTGATTTTAACCATGCAGACATTTCAAGAACAAGATTTGAATACAGTTTGACTATAAACAGGCTGGAGACCACATTTCTCTCTCTCTCTCCGACCAAGATATCCTGTGATTTATTGTTTTGTATTAGAATTATCTGCATAAAGAACCAGAGGGACAGAAGTCATGTTATGACAGTCGAGTCAGAGCTAAATAAATTCAGCATAAATGGGACTGCAGAGGAATTGAGTGTGTCCTCCAGTGTGTGTGTGTGTTAGTTAAACCCTGACAAGGAATATGCTGACCCACAATCGTGACTTCCGTCCAGTCCAGACAAATCAGTGTTACGCCACACGGTCATGTGACCTGGGGGGGGTTCTGTAGAGGCAGCCGACCACGGCAGAAGCAGAGCCTCCGGACAAAAGGTGATCGGCTGGTGCACAGCGAGCCGCTGCAGAGGCTCTTTGTCTGGCACGTTATGGTTGTACAGTTTGTGCAATTTGTTAAATTGTGTCTCAGTAGATCGTAAGCAACTGTTTCTCTCACCAGCTCATTGTGTTCCTGTTTTGTGTTTTTGTCGGTACAGTAAATAACGTGATGCTTCTCTGACGGTTACAGTCGGGGCTGGAGAGCAGGATGAGCAATGCAGAGGAAAACCGTTGTGTGACCAAACATCTAAAGGGATTAGCATCATGTGCAGGAGGGGATGTGCACACCCACACACACACACACACACACACACACACACACACACACACACACACACAAAGAGGCTTCACAGTAACACATCAACCGGCATTAGCGAGAACAAACCCCTTACTTGGGGTCTTACTTGGACGCAGCCACGTGCACGACAAAGAAACACGAAACCCACATTGATCTGATATAAAACACACGTCTGGGATAATAAATGTACATATGATTCACATATTTGAGGTTTATCAATATGTCGGGATGAAGGAACATAAAGAGCCGCTTATTAAAGCCCTCTCCGTCCCTCTGGTTCCGCTGCATTAACCCCGAGTGGAGCCTGGTGGGCCACACTTCATAATCATCACAGAGATAACGCTGTCAATTGGAATATTCATGAGGGACCCGTGAGGGAACAGCCTCCCCCCCACCCCCACCCCTCCACCCATTCTTCCACTGCTCTCTTTTGGGTCCATCTCTTTGCTGTTTCTATGTTTCTCTGCCGGTGATGAGTCACTGCGCCCCCCCCCCCCCCCCCCCTCTGCATGATAAACCCTTGATGTCAGCGTGACGCGCTGGACCTTCTTCGTCATTCTGTAAAGCTCTTACGCATTTTTCATTGCTTGTACTAGTCATGTATTTATATCTACATTGCTGCTATCTTTGCTTTTTTTTGATGACATCCTGGTACAAATGTGGACAGACAGTAACGATAAAGACTTGCTGACAAGAAAAACTCAATGTTAGAGTCATTTTCGTGCGATAATACTGGAGTCGACATCTTATCTGCTCAGTTTGCTCAGTTATTCTCATATAGATACAGAGTGGAGCGATGACAGCTCCCTACAACTGAAGCCAGAATCTCCATTTTGCATTTTGTTTATGTAATTTGTTTTCTAACTTTGCTCTACGACACTTTACCTCTTCTATAACTGGTGGAATATAGGAGGACAAGGCTCCTCTGGAGGTAAAGGTTGGCCCTTCTCCATATTAGCTACTTCACATTCACATGTTAAGTGATTCCATTAGTTCCTCCTCCTCCTCCTCCCTCTGTAAAAGCTGTGCACTTTTCTGCTTCATGGTTGGTAAAAGGCTTTTAAGAGAAGCCCACAATTAGCAGAATTAATGCAAACCTACGCACGTGTTGAGTGGGGATTTTATTGGTAATGAAAACAGGCAGCTGCTTTTTTTTTTTTCAGCCCCAGAGGAAAAACTGGGGTGAGTCATCCCCTGGAAATAGTCACAACCAATTTGCCTTCGATCCAGGAACTATGGTGTGCCGCTGCGACAGCTTCATTTGGTTAAGAAAAGCCAAAAGCAAATCAGGACAAACGCAGAGTGAATAGCAACAATATCCAATAAGCTGTTTGCTACATAATGGAAAAGATGGGGTGTAATGGAAAAGAATAACCTTGTTGGTTTGTGTAAATGTAGCCCGACCTCAAGGAAACTAATTAGTGGCACAATTTATTTGGCAAGCGGCTGAAGGTAATGTGTTTGACCCTCTTCTGTTAAATAGAGCCAAACATGGTTTTCACTGATTGGATGAGGATGCTACGACAAAAGCCACGGGGGGGTTCATGTTGGTCTTTGGCAAAACGATTCCTGTCGTGATGCTGTTGCTGTTTTGTCTCTTAAACTGTAAAAGTGACTGAGCTACGGCAAAGAAAAGACCTGCTGCTGGACAAAGAGCTGTTGATTCAATTCAATTAAAATTGTGTAGCGCGAAATCACAACAGACATAGTAAAATCAGAGAGAGAAACCCAACAGTTCCCACAACGGACGAGCACTCGGGCGTCTGTGGAGAGAAATCACTCCCTCTCTCCCTCTCTCCCTCGGCCATCTGCCTCGACCAGTTGGGCCGAGCTAATGGGGAAGAGACGAGAGGTGGGTGGAAAAGTTTCAAAGAAGTCAAAAAGTGAGATGGAGTTTGACGCAGAACCCGGAACTGGAGAATCATTGATGTTGTCACGATCGGCAACGCCCCTTTATTAGCCTCCACCGCTGCGAATATTAATTAACATTGAACGTATTTGGCCTTTAACAACACAGATGTCAAGTTCCATGGAGGAGTTTACAGCTGATACTGCAGCCAGCCACCAGGGGGCAATCTAGACGCTTTGGCTTCACAATTGGGGCGAAATCTTTATACATCTGTCTCTGAATGAGTCACGTTACATACCAAAATCCACAAGTTTGACGCCTGCGTGCGTGGTCAGCAGGATGTTGTTTCCCTTGACGTCTCGGTGGATGGTCTTGTTGACGTGCAGGTGCTGGAGACCCTGTGGACCAGAGGGAGGGAACACTTAACACCTGCCTGCAGAAATGATCCTGTTTCCACTCCCTCTGTTGAGGCGATTAATTCAAGCAGCTGGGGATTTACCATGAGGGCCTCGTGCACGATGTAGGCAATAATGGCTTCGTCCATCCGGTCCCCTCTCCTCAGCATGCCTTTGGCCAGATCCGTCACCGAGCCGCCATTGCAAAGCTGCAAAAAAAAAAACAACAAAGAGAGCAGGACAATGAGCGAAAAACCTCAGCATGACTCAGCACTTATAGCTCAGCTTATACAATCTGCTGAAATCTGGGACATCTCAGATCCGCAGAGCTCCACAGGATGGAGATGTATTGATGGTGAGATTTCACAGTGAGGAAAGAGACGCTCAGAGTAATTCTGTCGATCTTCAGCGGCTTATCTTCCTCCGGCAGCTTAGTGGGGGGTGGAAACGGTGCCCGTGGAGAGAATGTACAGTTTGTGAGGAGGTTTTAATCTGTGATGACAGGGTAAATATTTAAGGTGCACAAACTATCTTCAAAGCAACTGCATCCTCTTATGTTTTCAGGTCTGCACCATAAATTACACGCAAGTTTTAAAGCCAAACGTTTCAAATCAGAGACACAACACCTTCAGGTAAAAATCTGCATTTCCACTTCACACAGCAAGAAACATTTCATTCTGTGTGTTTTCTGGCAGCACACTGTATTTAGACATGGACTCCAGCATCAACGACATCAATAGCAGTCCTTCCTGGAAAATTGCACAAAATTACCCAGTAGGTTACCACGGCAACACAAATAACCAGTAATTTGGGCCTTTCTTCGGGAGATGCCACAGCTATAGGGGGTGAAAAACCATTCAGATGCCAGTCACAGCCAAATAAAGGCTGGAAGGGAACAGGAATCGTAGATTCTGCATCTGAGCTGTTTGTAAACACGAATGCATCCATCTTTTTCCATGTCAACATCTTTAGCGATCAAAAAACATTTTGTTCGAGGCAGGAATATTTCCATCATTACTCCTGATGTGCTATAATTACACTAATTCCCCACACTTGTATAATGAAAGCTTAATTAGGCAATAGACACGCGGTGGAGGATGAGAATCGCTCCCCTGCGGCGAGTTTACTAAGGAAAAATGTGCAGCACATATCAGAAAAGAATCATAAATAAATAACTTCATACGACTGTTTTACACTTTTCAACCCGTTTAAAATGACAGAGCGCAGCACGAGGAGCCATAACGCGATATTTATCTTCTCAGGGTGGTTAGCCGAGGCAGGATGTTTACTCACTCTGTGCTTGTATGGTTTTGAAAAATCACACGACACAATGGCCCTGGATGGAAGATGAGTGTTGTCTCGGTGCAGGACGGACGGATCCTCGAGGAATCCAGCCGAGACTCAACGTGCTGTGAGTTGTGCGACGTTGGCATCATAAAAACAGACAGAATATTCTTGCTCTTGAGCTCAAATCACCAAACAGGGGGCCATTCTGTCACCACGCTAGTATTCCCTTTTTCTGTGACACTGAGCTAAACGCAGGAAGCTGGAAGAAGCAACTTCCTGAAGGATCCAGTTAAGACCTTAAAGATAGAACCAGACACTGAGGTTAGTGGATGTTCGGGACTAAGGTGGAAGGATGGGACCTGGGCCAAGAAGGATCCAAATACATTTGACATCAGATCTGGAGAAAGGGACGAATCCTCACTGTCGTAGTTTTTGATTTCTTTGGTCATTTGACGTCTCTTTGGTTTCCAACAACAAACAAGTCACTTTACACCTTGTCCCAGGGGACCTATGACCACTTGGCCCCTGGATCGGTGCCTGGACGGCCTCCTCACTTCATCCTTCTCTAAATGCTCAGAGTGAAGCGAGTGTTGTGACCTTGAAACACCAGCACCATGAGCCGCGTGTCTGTTTTCTATCTGCCGATCAATCCACCTCTCCATCAGGAGCCCGGAGCGCTGCTGCAGGATGGATGGCGTGTATCTCAGCCGCCACACGGGGAGTTGAATCACTCCTCCTCTCTGCGACCAGACGTGCAGTCAAACTGCAGTTAGACAGAGAATCCCACCGAGGTTTCCTCAGACAGCGAGCCGAGCCTGACGTCAGTTCACGTCTCTGCTGCCGTATCACCTGTCATCATTAAATTACACGGGGCAGACGGACAGATCCATATTAATGAGAGGTGCCGTGGCCTAGATTTAACTGAGCTAAACGTTGCTGCTCTCACCTTCGCCGCAGAGCACACGTCCAGACACAGATGAGAGACATGGACATTCATTATTTCAGATAAAGACTCAAACCTCTGCAGGATGGAGATGATGCATGAACCTTCAGACCTGGTTAGGTTTTATGGATTAAACCAGATTTTCTGAACTTTTTACAGGAAGAAGAACTAAAATAGTTTATATCTAGCAGTTAAAATAACTAGAAATAACTTTTAAGTGTAACATTTATGTGAAGATCCACAAGTGCGTCTTGCATGTGGATATTGTGAATTATTCATTTTCACGGAACCAGCTGAATACATGGAACACTGAGCGGCATGTTCTCCAATACAAATGAGGTCAGGCGCTTGTTTAGACATGTAAATGAAAGTAGTTGATCAAAGACGAGGAGAAGAAGTGGATGAAACAAATGCAAAGATGAAACAAAACACACACACACACACACACACACACACACGACAATGACGGCCTTTAAAATACACAGGTGCTGACTTTGTACATCTTTCCTTGCAAAGTAGTTTTTTATTTACTGCCAGATTAGTTGCATCCACAACAGTGAACGTGTGTGTGTGTGTGTGTGTGTGTGTGTGTCTGTGTGTGTGTGAGTGTGACTGTTTGTGAGACATACTGGCCCGTCTCCAGAGAGAAGTGCTCATGGTGACTGTGGCCTTATCGTTTACAGGAGCATAATAGCCGAGGTGTCTGCTTTCCGTCGGTGTGTTTATTGAAAAGTCCGAACAAGGAATAGCATTTTAAACCTCATTGTGGATTAATGACTGCAGAGGTCAGACGAGGACGGGTTTTTTTTATTTTTGACTTTTTTGTGTCCATCAAAGAGAGAAGACAAAGCAAAGGGATAGAAAGTGAAGAAGCTTGGTTTGGATGGAAATATTTATGCAAAGAAATCTGTCAATCTCTGTGTACAAATTTGCAAATTGATTATTCTTTAGCAGCCTTGCACACTTTGGTTTCTTCCATACTTGCTCTCAGAGGCAAAGAACTTCAGGGTTATGAGTTGTATTTGTTGTGCCACATGTTTGCATAAGAAGTAGAAGCTATGCGAGTTAAAACCAGTAAACAATCTAAATTCAAAGTAAAAATGCAATATGAGCACAAAATAAGGCAATTTGAATTTCGCATTGAGACATACTGACTTTCTATCTTTGCATAATGTCAAATGAGAGGAGTACAAGGGTCTGTGGCTGGAACACGGGAGCTCACAATTGAAACCTGCATCTAAATAATGTTTTCATCTCCAATTAGAGGATAAAAGTCCCCCCCATCATCGCTCCCTTTGAAGTATATTTAAGCTCTGGGCGGAGATATTAAGGCTTCATTCAGGCAGCATCCGCTATCATGAAGGAGCAGAACTACAGAGGCAAAGCCAAAAGCAGGCGGAGTCCAATGAGCGGCGAACAAAGTGGAGGATGCAATTTGTGTGAGTTGTGTTCCTGCAGTCACTGAGGGCAGAGGAAAAGGCTCCTCTCAGCAGAACTAGGGGATGGAAAATTGCGGTAACCATGGTGAACGGCCTCCTTGCACGTCCTCCAGCTTTCCAGTCTCTCCACTGCTAAAGCGTGCATCTACCTTCGAGCCGCACAAACACACACTCCAGCCCCACAAGCACACACTCCAGCCCCACAAACACACACTCCAGCCCCACAAACACACACTCCAGCCCCACAAACACACACTCCAGCCCCACAAACACACACTCCAGCCCCACAAACACACACTCCAGCCCCACAAACACACACTCCAGCCCCACAAAGCCACTCGCTAAACTGTCGGGCGGCGATTCCAGCCTCGGGATTAGCCACAGGATTTGGACTGCAGGCTGCATATTTTTGCATGGGAAATTGTGAGAGGAGGAAAGAGGGAGTGAACAAAGTAGCTGAGTAAACTCCACAAAGTCCAGATTTGAATTTGAGAATTTGAGTCCTGACGTCGAAAAAGAGCTAAAATGACTAAAAAAAGTCTGTCACTGTGGCGCAAAATGAGATCAGAACCACATAAAGGTTTCTGTTTTCTTGCGAGCAGATTAATTGCTCAGCATCTAAGACGGCACTCGATATCCGAGCGAAGTCGCTGCAGGGTCCTCTGCAAAGGTCAGGAGGAAGGGCAGCGATGAAAAGTGAAGGAAACACAAGCTGCGGAGCTGAAAACTATCTCGTGGGTTAACATAACACTGCTGCAGCTGATGCAAAGTCCAGTGAGCTTGGATTACAGAAATATGGACACTGTGTTCTAGCTCTGCTGCACCGAGAGTGGAAAAGGGAACGAGTGGAGAGAAGTGCTGTTGAGACCCGAAGACAAAAACGTACTCAGTGCACTGCAGGTTGGAGAACAGGATATATTTAAATGGTGAAGTGGGATTAAAGGACGAGCAGAAAATAGAAATGTTCACAATATCCAAAGCAACGGTGCAAATTCATATTCCACAGACACAGCAGAGAGCTACATGATAACTTGCTGCTTACAGTTGCTGTTTTGCTGCAGAGTTTTTACATGCTAACATTAGCATCGTATTTTGCTTTGAACCATAAAACATCCAGACTAACTTAAGTCCTTGAGGAGAAGTTGTAGCATCAGAAAGATCAATGAGATCTATCCTCTGGGGACCATGTGTCTACAACACCTCATGAATATCCAAACAATATATGTTATCATATTCCAATCGGGACTCAAGTGGTGGACAAACTGAGAAACTAATAGTTCCATCCGTAAGTCCATGAAAAACCCCCACCACATTTCATTTTTGTTTTTTTACACTACTCAAAAGACTTTGTGGACACATTTTTATCAAATATCTTCATGTTTATCAGTTGCTCCAGGTTTGAGCTTCTCTGTATCAGAGCAGGAACACACATTACCAGCCAGCCTCCATCGGGTTGGATCCCACCAACACCTCCACTGACCTCCACTACATGCTTCTCTGGGACTTGACATTTCAAAAAGCGCTACAGCAGAAATTAAATATTACAGATGAAGAACTCGGCACCTCGAGGCGTGTGGCCTTTTCCTTTTTTCCCCCTCAGATGTACAGAAAGCCGCAGCTGCACCAAGGTCCCCTTGAACTTCTACATTACGTATCACACGACCACACCTGTCACCACGGCTCCGGGAGCAGGTTCGAGACAGCAGTCAAACGCAGAGCTCCACCTTAAGCATAGCAAATGGAGTGGTTATAAAAATCCATGTGCACCTCCAGGTTTAAACAATATTCTCTTGCTTTCAGATTATTTACGTCCAAGATGCTAACTGGGCTGTGACCAAATCCCTCAGATGGCCTGTGAATAAACTCCTAGACTGCTCATTGCAGCTTAAAGTGAAACATAATCCCGAGCCAGATTTGTTCACCGCTGCATAAACCTGGCGAGACACGAGGTGTGAAGATCAATCTGACCTTTAATCTGCGATTGTGTCTGCACGACATCACCACCGCGGTAAAGAGACTATTTAAGTTCCCAGTCTTTGTACAAAGGGTTGTAACCAATGACAGATGTAGGTTAAATAAAGATGGACGACATGTCTCCACTTCCTTCCACGGTAAAAATGTGAAGCCATAATATCTTGGATATTGATTAACGTCACTTTTGGGGCGGCTGTTCTGTCGTCCATCTTTATTTTCCATCATTGGCTTCAACAAGCACACAGAGCAAATGTGTTTATTGAATTATAACAAGTGTTCTCACCTCCAGCACGAGCCACAACTGGTCTCCACATTTCTTATCCTTCATGTAGTACATCCCGAAAAACTTGACGACATTGGTGTGGTCGGACAAAGCTTTGAGGATGTTGTACTCTGCTTCTATCTCCTCATCAATGTCCTGCAAAACAAGAAACACAGATCCATTCAAATGACAAGACAAACACTTGGTTTTTAAATGAAATCGCATTTCATTCATAGGAAGGATTGGAAATATAGATGCTAGATGCAAATCCAGGGAAGCTGTTTCCACGTTTGGAATCCTTGTGCTTAGCTGAACACGATATTGAACATTTTACCCGATTTGTTTTCTTACCAAAATGCAAATAAGTGTTATAAATTAAGAGTTTTCTTGTTGCTAGTAGGTCAGTAAGAACCCCCCCCTCTTTGTCAGTGTGGGCGATGAGAGCAAATCCAGACTCGTCTTAATTACTGCAATTATCTGTCCCTCTTTCTCAGTTTGCTGCAGCCACACTGTATTTAGAACAGGACTAAACTACATGGAAGTGTTGCTGCGTTTAATGTACAGGACAATGAATGTATCCTGCAGTTGATATGGTTCATTATAATAGAGGATTATTATTTGAGTCTCTTGGAACTATGTTCTTTATCACAGGTTGCAACAATAAAACATGAGATTTTCGTCAATTATTCATTTAGGGTTGATTGATTTTATTTGTAAGGGACGAGTAGGGCTTCTATTGGTATATTTTTTAATTCATAAAGCTGGAACTATGCAATACAGTACATAAACATATATTCATACTGGATATCCAGATATAAAACTTACATGGATGGGATCTAGTATCTTCACGGCTGCTTTGCTTCCATCTTTTTTGTTGAGAACCTTGTAGACTTTTCCGTACGTCCCCTTCCCGATGGTCTCGATGATTTCCCAGGTGTCAGTGGGATCTGGGAAGTTGTCGAAGACGATGGATTTCCCTGATTGTGGAAACATCTTCAGGAGAGATCTCCTGCAGAGGGAAACGCACAAAGAGCGAGAGGTCGGCCGGGGAGAGAACGTTGTACAGGAATAAAACAGAAAGGCCCCAGAAAAAAACAGGATTCAAACCAACAACTCTCTTATTTGAACTGGTACCTTAATTTTAAACATTTTTGTGCATTTGAACTTAAATCATGCTTGTTATAGGGTAAACAAATGAGTACTGACACACTAGACTGTCTTGGAAATTAAGTAAAAGCTTATCAACACTAAACCAAAGAATAATTCAGTGGTAGTTGAATAGTTGGGGCTCAAAGTTTGTGGCTAAAACAACATCAGCAGCTGTGAGGTGTTAAAATATGGAACAAATTAAAATACCAGCTGGATTAAAGGTTGAATCAGGGTCAGTGGTTAAAATCCTTAAACCATTTTGCTTCTGTCAGCGTAGAAATGCAGGAGATAAACATAAACATCTGCTTTTATCCATCTGCTCTTGAGAGACCTGCAGTTTTATTTGCTGTATCTCGTTCAGCGGTGACAGAGTCAATTATATTTCAGCTTTGAGCTCAATAAGTGTGATAGAGTTCTGACAGATTTGATACTTTACAAACAATTAACTCTTGTACGTAGTTTCAAATCATTAATCAATTAATTAGTGCCTCTGATGATGGATTAATGAACTTCATTTAACATCAAATGTACCTCGACACTGGATACAGAAAATATACATTAAATATTTAAGTGTTTTTCTTACTTGAATTGAATCATGGTGGAAAAAAGGTTTATTTCTTGGGATAATTAAGCAGCTTATTTATGATATTTATAGAAAACACATTTATATTGAGGCTATTGTAATGATCACAGCAGTCGATCATGATGGGTTTTCCATCATTTCATAGTTGAGGGTTTGACATTTAAAACTAGAAAATTATTTTCAACACTGATACTAAATGCGGATTCTCAATCACATTTACATACAATTCTAAAAATTGCTATCTGAGAACTGTCAACTGCAAAATTGAGAGTTATTAAAATCGGTATTAATCCCCATTGATGTGTGTTTCTGTCTCTAACCTCAGAGAGGGGTGTGTGTCTCCTACTTGCACAGCCAATCAAAGCAGAGTCTCAATTTTCAGGCTGCTGTACATCCAAAGAGAAAAGAAATACAGAAATACACATTATCAGCTGCAGGAATAAAAAGGAGAGGATTAATATATTTGCATAGAAATGTGCAAAAGGAGGTTAGAGCCAATAGATGGTTCCTGTTTCAAGTAAACACACAAACACAGCATTGATGAATCCTTGTAGATAGATTGTCATCACAGTTCTGTATTTAAAACCTCAATCAAAGCAAAATGAATCAAATCAAACTTACATTGTTCTCTAAAAACAAGAGTGGGACATTTTTGAAAAAACGATTAATCCATTTTCTGTGCGAAAGGTTGGCGTGGAGGCAGCGGCAGGGTTAGCCCGGCCCGGCCGAGAGAGTGACCCGCAGAGGAGGAGCTAATGCCGGCTAATCTCACGAGCAATTCCCCTGCACCAGAGCTGCCATTGGAACCCACTGCTAAGTGGTAGGGCATACGGTGGGATTAGCAGGAATTAGGCACTGCTGCAGCATGAGCCTTTCCCCATATAGACGCCAATTCATACACAAAGGAAAGCTGGTTAGAGGCCCTGAGCAGCTACAGAGGGACATTCCTCTTTTTATTATCACTGGTCACTTTGTTTATGCTCAGGGAGGATCGCGACCGGGTTTCCCATCAGATCTGCTCCCCGGCTTTTCTTTTATCTCCACTGGTGATGATCATTATGATGATTTAAATCACTTGGACGGAGTCATTGTGAAGAAAACGTCTCCAGATCCCGATAAACCTGACGAACACGGACATTACTGTGCAGAGATTTGATCTGTCGCTGCCCGGGCGGAGCAATTAGACTCCTATACATGCATCCGCGTGTCGCTCATTGTGTTTGCCTGATGTACAGCGGCCCAGGAACCTGCAGACGTCTTCAATAAAACATCACCGCCTCTCAATGTGACGACATGAACTAGCTGTGACACATGAGACAGGAGGGAGAAACCTAAGGACACACACTGGACACCTCCAACAGGAGCACAGGCTGCAGGGAAATAACCCCTTAGTGTGCGTGTGTGTGTCTGTGTGTGTGTGTGTGTGTGTGTTACCTAACCTCGTGCATCCTCAGGCACTGGCTGGCTGTCACTTTAGGTTAGCTGTATAGGGATGTGGCATTAACCACAGTCTGTGTACAAGTGCACACAATAATGATCACCAGTATGATGTATGTAGAACTGAGCAGCTTCTTTAGCATGTGCACAGATGCACCACTGGGATTATCAAAGAGAAACAAATAACAAAAAGTTGGAAATTATACTTCACTTACATTGGTATCTGGATAAATGGATGAATTACAGTCCCGACTCTTTTGTCTGACTCATGTCTGAGCAGAGGTTTGGCCGCTCGGAGGAAATATCCATTTGGCAAACAGCGGACACCGAGGCAGACTTATCTGTGACGCTGCTGTGGGTTCCAGTTTCGGCTTAACCTTGGCACGGGAAGACTGCTGCTCTACAAGTGAAGGTGATCAGCCTCACTGAGCCTGGACACGTGGGAGTCAAAAGGCACAATACTTTCACTGAGAGGCACAATACTTTCACTGAGAGGCACAATACTTTCACTGAGAGGCACAATACTTTCACTTAGAGGCACAATACTTTCACTGAGAGGCACAATACTTTCACTTAGAGGCACAATACTTTCACTTAGAGGCACAATACTTTCACTTAGAGGCACAATACTTTCACTGAGAGGCACAATACTTTCACTTAGAGGCACAATACTTTCACTGAGAGGCACAATACTTTCACTTAGAGGCACAATACTTTCACTTAGAGGCACAATACTTTCACTTACAGCCGGACCAATACAGCAGTGTAGGGTGATAGCATCAGATATAATGGTGTTTATATTTGCCAAACCAATATAAACATATTTATTTTACAGATTTACAGAAAAGTTGTTTGTCATAAAGGCTTGAAAATTAAATCTTGGGAGTCATTGCCAATGTTTATATGTCCCTCAAAATAGTTTTTAACTGTCTAATACCAGAACTGGAATTCGCCCAAAAACTTCCTTATACATCAGTCTGTATTTTCAATAAGAGCTTTTTAGTTTTGTTAAAGAATACTGAGAGCAAAGCCAGAATTGATCCTTAATGTTTTTAACAACATACGAAAAACCTATAAATATCACTACATCTTAATTTTAATAACAAAAATCCGAAGAGCATAAGTCAGAATTAAGGATTTCTTAAAATTTGACACAAAAATCCTTTGACCAAAGGAAACTACAATTGAAAACTCACTTTACTTACAGTTTTTATAACAAATTTAAAGTTTGCTGAATCATACAAATGAAACTATTTCAATATTTCTACTGACCTTTCATGATGATGAGAGGGAACGAAGCAGCAAAGAGACGCATGTACTCTATGGTAAGGATACAGCATAGATTTACACACACACACACACATACTGCATGCACAGGTAAACACACACACACACACAGACACACACACTCACACAAGGCCCTGATGAGCAGAGCCACTCCCCAGGTTTGCAAATAAGAACCCAAATGAAGAAGCCTTGTTTACATTTTGTCGAGCTGATTAAGCAAATAAAAGATGAACACATCCAAACAGTCCTGCTCGTCGGAGTTGTTAGCGTCAGCAGATCAAGTGACACAAACAAGCCAAGAGTCATCATCATACTTACTCTGTCTTCAGTGCATTTACATGATATCACATGTGGATGATTGCATGAGAAGGAGAGACTCTAAGGAAGCTGCTCCTCTGTGGCCCGGCCTCCTCGGCTATGTATTATACATCAGGAATAGGGAACACAATAGTGCGGAGCATACTGAAGTTATTAGGTTCATGTTATCAGTTTAACTAATTAGCTCCAACACCAGGTCGTCCAGTCGCCAGCAGCCGATGAGACTGATAGTGTCATAAATTGCCTGGAGAGGACAAGCTAACAACGGGGCCAGTGCGTGGTGGACGGCGAGGAGCGAGGAGCGAGTCGGGTGTAACCGGCCATGACTGCACCCGGCTGCTCTCAGCATCGTTTAGCAGTGTCCCATTACACAGACGCTGCTGGGGAGAGAGGCGCCGTGGGACCGAGCCAGAGCCGGACTGAGAGTTCACTGCACGGACCGATGGAGTCTGAAAACCTGCCTCTGTTTGAGGAAACATCAGAAGTAACCGATGAGTCGGCAAAGTTTCACCAGAATCAATTTGATTTGTTTATGGTACAAAACGACGGAAGAGAACATTGGATTTTTTCAGCGGTATAATACCATCGTCTGTCGTTCTTATCATCAAGTGAAATACAAAATTCAATCAGTGACTTATAGTCCAGGCAAAGTAGCCCATTTTGGAGCCAAAAAAAGAAGTAATTGTAAAAGAATTTTTTTCAGCATAGATTATTTCTATGAGGTGTCCAGAACAACATACTAAAAGTCCTAAGAAATCGTAGTTGAGGAAATATGTTTAATTCTCATCAATGTGCCAATAAGGCCCGGCAACAATACACCCCAAAGGGGCTATTTTTTTCCTTTACTCCAATCAAAATGAAACTTTACACAATGAAAGTTACCATGAAACGTAACATTTTTTGTATTACAAGTTTCTTTGAAAATGAATTTATGTATGTATTTGTAATACCTATGAATGGTGTTTGCCTATGCAAATTAGGACATATTCAATAAGTGTGGAGCTCATGTGCTTGTCAAATTCATTTCAAAAGAAACTTGTAATACAAAAAATTTTACGTTTCATGGTTACTTTCATTGTGTAAAGTTTTATTTTGATTGGAGTAAAGGAAAAAAATAGTCTTTTTGGGGTGTATTGTTGCCTTATTGGCACATTGATGAGAATTAAACATATTTCCTCAACTAGGATTTCTTAGGACTTTTAGTATGTTGTTCTGGACACCTCATAGAAATAATCTATGCTGAAAAAAATTATTTTACAATTAGTCGGTCGTAAAACGCTACTTTGCCTGGACTATTATTAAAGTGAATCATTTTTGGTAATTCAGGCTAATTTAAGCTTTACAATGTTTTTGATAGTGAGGAAAGATTATTAGTTGCAGAACATATATACGTCTTCTAAAGAAGTTGGCTCCGTTACGCTAGTGACCTCTTGACACGTAAAGCTGAAGATTTGAGCTCTTCTTCGAAAGTCAGAATCTCTTGACCCTTTTTTAAACCTGTCGTACTTTAACAAAGACCAAGCAGGTGAAAAGCAAATGGAAGAAAAACCTTGGCTTCCTGTTTACAGATTCGTTTTGAGAGATTCTGCCGTTGCTACGTTAATGAATTGCTGATAATTGACATTTGTTTACATCACGATAACACCTTTGATTTGAAGATGTTCATCGCGCTTGTGTGATTACGTCCTTTAGCAAACTCCTCGTGTGACGGAGGTTTCACGCGGCCGTGACTCAAACTGTAAATTATTGATTCCGCTCAAACCGTCAGAAACTAATTGCTGCTGCGGTGAAGCTGTGATCTGATCCCACAGATGAGCCGCGTGATTGTTTTCCTCTCAACACTCAGAGGCGTGTATCAATCAGAGAGAGAGAGAGAGACACTCTCACCCAACACTATATCAGCATCGGTGTGTTCAACTAATTATTATTGCTCAGAATTGAATTTATCAAAAGAAACAGTTTGAAGTATTAGAACGTTGATTTATCGATGTAGTTGAAGGATTCTTTGTTTCAGAAGGGGAACTGCAGATCCAGTGTTTGGGTCAGATATAAATCTCAGGCCCCGGTGATGTCTCTGTGATACTGTGAGTCCTCGCTATACGTCACCCCCCCCCGAGATGGTGACCTCCACGCCCCCCCCCCCCCAGTCTGGGAGGGTCCCCTCCGTGTGGCCCCCTCACGTCCTGCAGGCTTGGACGACTGCAGCAAACCAACCTCATTTCCTGCTCCATTGCTTTACAAATGACTCGTGCAGGCTGAACCCAAACCGGGGGGGGGCGGGAGAGGAGATGCACCGATGGCCATAATAGCCGTATGATTAGAGTGGGCCACGCTCCAGCTCCGGGTGCAGACCAGACACACGTCCAGGCCTTCAGACCCGAGTAAAGACAGTGATGGAGAATAAAGAAGCAGTGATGCATGATGTTGGATCTATGCAGTAAATCAAGGGAATGGTGTTCATGCTTTATGCTTTAACATTCATCCATGTTGCCTTTGGACAATGAAATCATCCACTGCTGAACTTTGTGGTCACTGTTTATCAAATATAAATAAACATGATAAATTCTACGTGGTAAACTCAGCACGTTAGCATGATGCTGTTAGCTACCATTAGCATGCCACTGTACCTAAAACCATAGACATATATAAAGACCGATTTAGAAACGGTCTGGTTTGTTATAAATGTCAGAGATGTAGATATGACACTGCATACTTATGAATAATTATGTTATTTTCTAAAAAAATTTAATAATTTATGCAGTGTCATAACTACATCTCTGACGTTTATAACAAACCAGACCGTTTCAAAATCGGTTGAAAATTTAGCAAGTTATGGTTATTTACCACTACCAACACAATGTTATGGGTAAGCGAGCTGCCCTGTAGCAAGATGGCCGCCATGTGGTGACGTCCGGCTCCGTTGGCCGGCAACGCAGACGAGACTTCTAGCCTTTATATATGTCTATGCCTAAAACCTTTGTCTCATTTTCATGCCCTTCTTTGGCCACTAGGGGTCCCTCAATCAAATCAATAACAAAATATCTAGTTTGATGACGTCGTGAAGCAGCGTGAAAGTTGTTGTCAGACACACAACTGGCTAACTGGCTAGCAGTTGTGTGGTTTTTTTCTAAACAACGGGAAAAGCGGATACAACACAATTCAAAAGGCGACTAAAAAGAAACTTGAATAAAACTGTGGATTCCTCTGGAAAGACTTGGAACCAAATCATATGAAACTCTGCTTGTGTTTGAGAGAGATTGGATAAAAGCTCACGTGCGACACACAGTCACACGTGTGACGTCTCACATAAGCAGCTAATAGGCTTAATTTTCTGACAGGTAGCCGACGTTCTGCTCTGCCACGGATCAGCCGCCGGTCTCAACTCTGTGACTGACTCTGAACTGACGGGAAAACTCATCTCATGAAGACGGCCGCTCGGTGGAATAATCCTTCACACAGTGAACACAACTGCTCAGCTTCCCAGTTTCATTTTGGCTCATGTGCCTGTTCCAGTTCATCTTAAACAAGCTGCCATTGCACCCAAATAATCCAAATAGGTATTCTGTTGTACGTCCAAAGCTACTTGACACATTGAAATATGAAATTAGATCTAGTAAAATGTCTTACCTGATATTAAAGAAGCTGTTTTCTCACAGACTCCGGCGACAGATCGTTGGGGAAACGTTGGGACTCAGAACGATATAAAAGGCTTGAGAGCAATTATGTTGTTGAAAGTGAAGTGGCTCTAGAATGACAAGCCAGTCCTTTAGCTTTGTGTCCTGCAGCCCACTCATTAAACTGCGTCTGCGTTTCATCACCAATATGTCTGCCTTGTGTCACAAGGGAATTATCTGGATTTTACAGAGAAATTAAATACATTTTGTTTCAACTAAACTTGGGTTAAACCACTTCTTGCCACAGGGTAGAGGCAGCACATCTTGGTCTAAACCTGCACAGAAATATATAAATAAATAATCAATAAACGCCCTTTATCTAGTTGAATTACAGCTTTTAGAAGGAGCATAAATATTTGCATGACTTCCTGATCTTTCGGTGGCTCTCCGGCCTGAAGGACGAGCAGCACCTCATGAAGGTTGATTGATTGATGGGTGTATTGACTCTCACAGTCTCTCACTCTTTGTGTGTTTGTGCACATGTGGGAATCGATAGCGGCCCCTGACACCACCAGCACTGCACCACCCTGCTGTTTCCTGCCTGAACATTACATGATTAATGGAATTTACGGTTTTATTTTCCTTGTTCCATCTTGAAATCTTCACCTTTGAGATCACGTGCAGGTAAATATCCTGAATTTCTTGTGTATTCAGACTCAAAACTTGATTTCAAAACGTATATTTTTCCCATCTTATACAATACTGCTAAAACAATTAATTTAAAATAATTACCACAATATCCTATTATCCTGCTCCTCCCCTGCACTGAGCACGTGGTGCTACTCAAGGGGAATAATGGAGGCAATCAGGAGAAATCAGAGATCACTTCAAGGAGATTCAAGGAGGGACCCTGTGATTGTTGGTGTCACGTGATGCAGATCGCTGGACGGCAGACGGGGGGGCGGCGGCGGGGGGGTCTGCGGTGGACTCTGTCTGTGAAGGCTGATTGAATAAGGCTACTGATGAGGCCATAGGTACGTGGTGTGAATGCCTGACGGGCCCACGGCTGCCATTGTCGCAGACCAGCGGGCCGTGACTTCCCCAGCTGGTGCAGAGCAGATCATCAGCCACTTCAATGAGTATTGGGATTGTGCAGTTGATAGAAAGATCATTAGGATGTTATCGGCTTCATAAACATGCATGAAGCTCCACTGTGGCTCAAGCTGACGTGTTTGTGGTCAGGCTTTGTTAGAACAACATAAGATCGAAGCGTTTCGTTTTTCTTATTTGTGCAGAGGACAAATCGAAGCTTGTTGTTTATTTCGAACCGTGTCAGAAATGCCTGGAGGTTAAATCTAGAAACGTAAATGTTAGATCAGCAGCCTTGTGCCTGACGAACAGTGGAAACAAGAGCCTGCGTAGGAGCTTTGCTTCTCATGTTAATGAATTTGT